>NC_086285.1:105469893-105652393 GCF_963924245.1 Chroicocephalus ridibundus
TCATACACTAATGCATATATCTATGACCATTATAAATTAGTTGCTTGCCAGAAAATACACTTCTTAGCACAAGTGCCATTATTTAAAGTTGTCTGTTTAATGCACACTTAGTATATTTTCTCATCCAAAGCTGCACTGCATAATTAGACAACATCCATTCTTAAAAACTAAAGTAGATGCCAAAAATGTAATACATAAAGCATGACGTTTTACAAATTTACATCTTCAAAAGTTATGTGTGGTTTCAGATAGAAAAAAATTGCAAAAAGATCACTATATTATAATGGTCCGGGTTTCATCTTAGCTTGCTCCATCTGTCGGCTGGCAGTAATGTAAGTTATAATGCACTCATTCTTATTCAACTTCAGTGAATGGGTATTTTCCAGGGTAGTTCTATTAAGTGGACAACTAGATAGGTGTCTTAATAGTCTGCTGAATTATGGCTGTTTAAGTCTCAGTTAGATCAATGGGTAGATTGCTGGTTCTTTTCCCAGAAGGCATTTATTGTCTTCTAAGGTGAGCATGGATTCCTGTCTGTATTCCCAGCATGGATGGGTCTCCTGCAACCTACTGGACATATGCAGCAGAAACTCTTAACTTTTCTACTTGAGACCCCTTGGAAAGGCTTTCCTACCCCTGTCCTGCCCAGATTGGTGAGGGTGTCTGTCTGCTGCTGCCATTTTTCGGCAGTATGGAGCAGCCAGCCTGGTGCCAGTCACCTTGGTGGGAGCTGTGAAATAGTCCGGTGTTCCCTCGTGGGTCTTCTGCTGCACAGCAGGCCACAACCAACCAACGCGAAAGATGAAGGAAAGTGTGGGCTCAGGGCTGAAAGATGCAGGGGACTTAGTGATGAAGGACATGGGAAAGGCTCAGTTTCTCAATGCCTTCCTAGCCTTAGTTCATCAGTGAGATCCTCTCTCAGGCCTAACAAATACCTGTGGCTGGCAGCAGTGTCTGGTAGAGTGAGGTACTGCCTGTGGGCTGAAGAAGATAAGGCTATGAACCAGTTTTGTAGACTGGGCATGTACAAGGCCATGAGACCATTTGGGCTACACCTGGCGCTGCTGAGAGAGCAAGCCAGTGTTACTGTGGGGGTGCTGTCTGTCCTTTTCAAAGAGTTGTGGAGATCAGTGACACAGAGAAAGATCTGGAGACCTACAAGTCAGTCAGACTAATGTCAGTCCCTGGGAAGATCCTGGATCAAAACCTCCCAGCACCCATTGGCAAGTGTGTGAAGAACAGAACAGCGAAACAACATGTTGGTATTTACTAAAGGCAAATTGTGCCTTACCAAAGGCATCTTGGTTATGTTTTACAGTGAGATGACTGGCATCTACCTTAAAAAAATGCCTGGACTACTAGGGTCAAACAGTAAAGAACAGTGTTTTGAAGACCAGGTGGTGGTCGGTTACCAGTGGCATTCTTCAGACTGACACTGAGTCCTGTGATCTTTAGTATCTTCTTTAACAACTGGAGTGATGGGATGGGATGCACTTTTATCAAAGTTCTGGATGACACCAAACTAGGGTAGGGGGGGTAGGGAGTGGAATGTGGAGGCTTCCAGCATGCTTGGAGCAGGGCTGCCAGCCAGAGAGACCTCAACAGGCTGCGAAATAGGCTGACAGAAACATCGAGAAATTGAACAAAGGCAAATGCAAAGTCTTGCATCTGGGATGTAAAAGCTGCAATGGTACAGGAGAGAGGGTGACTGGCCAGGCCAGTCTACAAAAAGGCATCTAGGAATCCTCGTGGACAAGTTCAGTATGAATCAGTAGCAGTGAAGGCCAGCTGCAATGGTAAGAGTGTAGCCAGTTCAAGAGAAGAGATTATTCTCTGCTGTTCAAGCCTTGTGAGAACACATTTGAGTAGTGTCCGATTTGGGGGTCCTGTGGTACAAAGAAGACATAGACAACTTGAAGCAAGTCAGGCAGAGAACCACCAGACTGGTCAGGTCACATGAGGAGAGACTGAGAGAACGCTGTTTGCTTGGGGGGTGAATCTATTTGATGACTCCAACTACCTGCCAGAAGGTTATAAAAGAAATGGAGCCATGCTCTTCCCAGTGAAAGGACCGGAGGCAATGGACTCAAGCATCAGCAATAGAAATTCCAATGAGATACACAGTAAAAATTCTTCATGGTGAGAGTGATGAAGCACTGGCCTAGGTTGCCCAAGGGCTGTGAAATCTCCATCCATGGAGATATTCGGAACTCGACTAGACAACGCCCTGGGCAGCCTGACCCAGCTTTGAAGTTGGTATTGCTTTAAGTAAAGAGCTGGACAAGATGACCTCCACAGATTCTTAATTATTCTGTGATTCTAATCACCTAATGTGTGTTCTTGATTTTCTTTTTATGGTTACTTCAGGCTCTGGTATTTAAGAGCTATCTCAGAGAATAAATTCCCTGACTCCTGGCCTGTCTCCTTTTTCCCCATTTTCCCTATGGTCTGTGGCATTTTGGCTCTGCTTCACGTCTCACCTGGCAGCCAGCTTGTGCCTCTCAGCAGCTTTTGCAGGATGCCCCAGGAGAGCAAAGGCTAGTGGGCCGTACAAGCTGGCCAGCGTGCCAGGAGCCTTTGTGCTTCTGCCTGTTAATCACAAGGTGCTACTGAGGTGTGTGAGCCGGCCAGCATGCCAAGAGCCCGTGCATCAGCCACACAAAGAGAAATGAGCTAGCAGCAGGCAGCAGCAGATTGCAGAGATGTGTCCCAGTGCTGTCAGGGGCAAGGCCTTAACCACCCACAGCAATTAGTGCAGTCAGATCAGATGCAGCGGCAGCCAGTTGGACCGAGGCTTGCTGCCTCACCTTCCCACTGGCCCGGTCACTCCTTGACCACCCTGTCATGCAGGCACCCTCATTTCTCACTAGGAGGGGAGTGAGAATCACATTATGCTACATTGCATTATATTATATTAATTGCATTTACTCTTTCTATTCTACTCTATTCTGTTCTGTTCTATTCTATTCTATTCTATTCTATTCTATTCTATTCTATTCTATTCTATTCTATTCTATTCTATTCTATTCTATTCTACTCTACTCTATTCTATTCTACTCTATTCTATTCTATTCTATTCTACTCTACCCTACTCTATTCTACTATACTATATTAGTTACATCATGTTATGTGTTGCTCTGGAGTCACTTTCCCAATCTGGAACTCTCCGTACCACCACCATGTTCTGCTCTCTGCAGGTGTCCAGCCTGTAAGATGGCTGAAGAGCTGGAACAGGCTCTCACCCCGCTTCTTTCTTTCCTCTCACGCAGTGCAACAGATTTCCTGAAGCAGCTGAAACTGGAAGTGGGTGTCCTAGCCTCAGGAGAGCGGGCAACGAGGTCAGACAAGAAGCTGCCTGTTGACAGCCTGCTCTTTGTGTTAGCAGATACACTAATGCTGGAGGAGAGCGGGGAGAAATGGCAGAGCTGGGTCCCCAGCATCTCTTAGTTAAGGACAGATATCTGCTCATCTTCGAGGCAGGGGGATCTCTGCCACAGTGGGTTCACCCCAGTAAATCAGCATGGCGTTGATTTGTAAATGGTTGGTCTCATTTACTGCATTCCTCCCTGCAAACTGAGCTTGTGCTAAGCTGCTGGAGCCCAGCCTCACTTTCCTCCAGCCGCTCACTTCCAAAAAATTATTGACATTGCCTCCAGCCCTCGGATGTTAGTGGTATTTTTGTTTTATGTCTTTCCTAACAAGTTGACACAACTTAACAATGTTGGTCTTGTCACCAGATCATTCTTCTAAATGAGACAGTTATTCACAGTGAGTCATTGAATATTTTACAACATGGTTACAGTAGCTGCTCCGACAGGCACCTGTGTATAGATGAGAGTGTACGCACTGTCACGGCACTGTCAAATTGGAGATGTTTGCTCTACCTTTATTTATACAAACCATTCACCCCTTTCCCTGCCCCCCCCCCCGCCAACTCACAGCCTGCCCTTTAATTCTCACGGTACCATTTTCCCACCTTGTTACTGGGGTGGATGCACTGAGATGGCCCTACCACTACTGTACGCCTAAGGTTCCTTCAGGTGTTTGGGGAAAATACATGTTATTAGCGCTGTGCAACTGGCCATGTGACCTGTAGGCATTTTATTTCCTGGGAGATCAGTGATCTTTGGGAGAGGGATTCTTTCTTCAGGCGGGGTTGGCTTGGGAAACAAAATTCTTCCAAATTTTCCCTTTTCACTCTCCTGCTTGGTTTATTTTTCTGCTTCTTCTAAAGGACTTCATAGCCAAGAACAACCAGGATATCTGCTCGATTGCTTATAAAACCACTTTGTGGCCATCTGGAAATAAAAATCTCTAGCACCTTCTCCCCACCTGAGACCGTCCCCAGGGAATGAGCGTGTGTGTGAGAGTGTGTGTGTGTGTGTGTGTGCAAGTCTACAGTAACTCTCCGCTTTTTCCAGGATTTAAGCAATAAGAGCCTAACTTAGGCTCATCCCAGATTTTTGATACAAGTTAGTGATGAGAAAGCGTTGTTTATTATCTGCACCAGGTGACGGGACATCAGAACCGAACCACTTATCTTCTGTGCAAGGTATTTTCTCTCCTTTGTAACATCTGTGATAATACCTGCTTCTCAGATATTGTGGCACTTTAATTAATTCACATTTTAAAAGTACTTTGAGGTTCTCAGACACATGTGCTACTTGAAAATAAACTATACTTGTAAGAGTTTGTAATTTCTCTGTGATAATTTGGTTCCTTTTTTTTTTTTTTTTTTTGTCTCCTGGAAAATAATTGTCCCCAAACTAGTTAAAATAGCCATAGAGTCTGAGCAACAGCAAAAGGGCCTCTGTTCTCTGTCATCTTGTACCTTGCACCTTGTCAGCAACACCTGTAAGAAGCTGTTGTAAAATGGCAGCGTGCAGCTCTGCTAGTGCTTTACACTCTTTTTGCACAGAGTGAACAGACTACACAAGGTGCAAGGCCCACAGGCCTATGTTTCTGCCCATTTGGGATATGCTCTTTGCATCAAATCTTGAGATTTCTTCCTTTTATTAAAGTAAACCCAAAGGGGTCCCCTAGAGGCATAGCCAATATTCGCTCCTTGTGGGCACACAAATCCAGGATTAGCCTGTGGCTGTTCCCAGGGAAAGTGTTCGCTAGTGAAGTCTGAGCTCGTGTCAGCCAGGTACTGTAATGGAGAAGACACGCTCTGTCTGTTTATTCATCTGAATTAGGTGCCTCCGGAATGCATATTTGTGTACCCTCAGAGTTTAAGATTCCATCATGCTTGTGCTCTAAGATAAACTGTTCCTCTGAGACTGGTTTTCTTTCACGTTACCATGAATTTTCCTACAAGCCAGGAGGATCCAACACTGAGACTATTCTCTGCTAATTTCTCCCAGCTAATGCAAAGAAACACTGAAGATGGGAGATCTTCCAAACTGCCAGTTCCCCAAAATGTTGGTTATTTTGTAGTTGTTTTTTTTTTAAATGCCACAGTTTCAGTTTCACTAAGGGAAGCAGAGGGGAAGACTGGTAGATGAATAATTATTAAAGCTAGGTCTGAAATGACTCCAAGTCTGTGCATCCTCTCCTTTGCAGGAAGACAGTGCTGAATCTCTGGCTGCTTCAGTAGCTCACTTCTTTGTAAAGGTTCTCTAATGTTAAACCGAAGGAAACCAAAAGCCAGTCACCAAAACTCCCCTGAATTCCAATGTTTACACCTTGTTTTGAATCCAAGTCTAAATTTGAAGAGGATAAAGGAGGTCTGTCCATGTACAAGAATATCCTTGGATGGCTAAAAATAATAATAATTAAAAAGTACTGGAATAAACTCTCATTAATAAACTCAATTTTAAGGTATCATCTGTTTTTTCTGGCACTCTAATGATGAAAGATGCGAGGTGTAGGTATTACAGATACACAGATGTCTATCATAAGTAAAAGCAATTATTATTATTATTAATGTGTCTTACACCTAGAGGCTCTAACAGAGATAAGAGTCCTACTCATTGTGCATGCAGTCAGACACATTTCTTGTTTTGCCTCGTAAGTAGAGAAGAAGGGCACGTAGACACGACCAGGACAAAAAAAAAAAAAAAAGAAAAGGTAAGGCACACAATGGGATCAAGCTTGGGCTTTTCAAGAGAAACCTCAAGTATCACTGAATTTCAGAGGGAGAATGAGAGCTTAACTCTCTTACCCCATTGAAAACCTCAGCCTGATGGACTTGTCTGAGATCATAGAGGAAAGCCTGTGGACAGGGGCAAAACCTGTCCAGAGATAGCAACAAAACCCAAATCTCTAGAATGCTTTTGCACAGAAATAGAGTTTCCTCATACAAATAACTGTGTTTGGGCTCATGTCTAGCTTAGATTAAAGAGCTATGGATATACATCTATCCTAGTTACCACCACAACCATGAATTTTAAGGGTTAGTCATCCCCGAGACCTAGAATGGCTCATTCACAGGAGACAGAAATATTTCATTCAGCCTTGCACCCCTAGAAGGCTGACACTCCTGAGCAATGAAGCTCCTTTTTCCTTTCTTTGCTTTCTCGGTGAGTGATCTTGACTGCATTTCCACCAAAACAGAGATGCAATATCTCACAAAGTGGTGCACTGCATGTTTCTGCCGGCGTTCATTGGCTGCGCCTCGCGTGTAGGGCAAAGGCTTAGCCTCTAAGATTTGTTGGCAGCCTCCTGCTCTTTGTTCTTCAGAATGTGAAAATAGTGTAAATAGCAGCATCTGCAATTGCTCCTGCTGCTCTGACTGCCAGCCAAGTCAGATCCCCCTCCCCTCGGAGAGCAGTCCACATGCTGCACGCAGGACTGGACCGGGGAGGAATTATATGCGGTGAGAGCGCAGCCTCAGGAGTGCCGTGAAGAATACGGGCCATCAGACAGGGAGGCAGATAGACTGCCTCCGAGTTCGGCTATTCCCAAATGAAATTTAAAAAAAAAATTTCTTCCCCCACATCATGACCCTTATATATTTTTTTTAGGATTTTTGTGACTGAATCTATCTTGCTACCAAAAATGTTTTAAAGAAAGGGAGAAAATAATTCACTCGCTGTTTCTCTTGCGCAAGGAGAGCTCTATTCCAAAAGCAGCCAACCTTGCTGCCGTGATCCTCTACCTTCTTGTCCACATTCTTACACTGAACCTGTCATTACAGTTCAGAGATTTCAGCAGCTAGGTTCACTCTTTTTCTGTTTATGTAGTAGTTTTAAGCACTTTTAAACGTTTATGTAGAAACTGAGTTTTAGGAGTACTGAAAACCAATTAGCTTTTCTTTTTTTCCATATATATGTACACATGCACGCATCATATATATATATAAATATATATATATATATATGCCACTGCAGATTTTATTTTCCTCTCCAGCTCAGGTGGAAAAGAGAGTTAAGCCATTTTCCAGGATGAAAAGAATTTAAAAATACCTGTTTGTCCGTTTGAAATTAGCAAAAGAAATGGAACCGTGGGCAGGCAGGGAGAGACGTGTTCATCTACGGTTTGCAACAAGAGAAGTTGGCAAAGAGCCCTGAGTAAAAAGCATGCCCCAGAGAGATGCTGTTGATGGAAGGGTTCTGCAAGCTTCTTTCCAACCAGCACTATCAGGCAGTGCCACCCCAAAAGCAAACCCTTCTCATGCATAAAAACGGCATAGCAGGGGCAGTGACATGGATGACTTGAGTCAAAGTGTCTTGTAGGCAGTATCTTGCTGTCTGGACTCATAGGTGGCTGATGTCAAGATTAAAGCCTTAAACCTTCTCTCCCAATCCCATAGAAATATTACAGAGAGACCCAAAAAAATATCCTGGGGATACACACGGACAGAAGCATAATTTTTGTGTGTGCTAAGTTGTGATTTTACACACACTTTTTTTTTTTTTTCTTACTTTATCTAACTACTGCAATTTTCCTTCTCTCTTCTGTACACTTCAAGAGACAGATTGGACATAAAACTGAGTTTGCAAAAGGATTCAAGTTCTGCCTTGGCTGCATGGCAGCTGTCCCGAGCTGATGCTTCATCATGAAGTTCTTATTTTTGCACATTAAGCAAAGCATTAATTATCTTTCTAAATTCTGTTTCCAACCTCTCCTCCTTTCTCTCTTAATACCATCTTTCCCCTCTAAAACAGCAGCATAGCAGCCGCGGTCCCACCTTAGCTTCAGAGACCTGTGCTTCCTTGTAAGCCCACCTTAACATCAAGATTCACAGCTTCCCACTACAGCACTCTCCTGTATTTATTTTTTTTTATTTGTATCATTCCAACACATGCCAACCTCTAGCACATAAAATGCTTGGCTCAGAGGAACAGACGTATACAGCTGCACTGTAATTGTATAAAAAAAGCACACTAATAACTCTTCAGTGCATTCAAAAACTCTGCTCATTGCAGGAGTCTGGGCAGATTGGCACATGGTGCATAGGCGTAGATTGCACAGTGCTTAATGGCTAAAACCGGAGTGCTATATAGACCAAATACACTCACTTTAAATTCAAGAGAATGAGGCTTTTTTCTTCTTCCCAACAAGTGAATTTTATCCAAACTTCACTAGAATATTTGTGGAAAGCTAAGTGTGCAGTATGTAAACACAGAGGACTGCAATGGGATCCTAAGTCTAAGAGATATGTTCTTTTAGCAAGAGGGAAGAAATACCCTTTGGGAGAAGTGGCCAATCAAAACAGCTCAGATTTTTAATGCCGATTGCTCATGCATGAGTTACAGACCAATCGTTACTTGCAGAAATTATTTAGCCAGTGGTTTTGAATAGCGAGTCCATTTTGAGGAAATTGTGAACCGCACCTTGGGACTTCAAGAACAGAAAAGGGAGCAAAATGCATTAAAAAGATTGTTTCTTACAAATTATCCACCTAAGTGTCTTCCTATGCGCAGTCTGAAGATAGTTTTTTGATGTTAAATCTGCACAGAGTACGCTATAAGATTTTCTGTGGTTTACGTGAGTGAAAAACTGAAAGCCACATTGGAAAGCAGACTTCTTATTTTGTACAAAGATTATCACATTTGCAGTGCAGAACTAACATTCACAAAAGCAGGCAGAACTGCACATGCTGTGAGCATACCACTCCGGCTTAAAAGCTTTAATTCAGGAAAGTCACTCTATTGAGGAAAAAGGAACGTAAGCACTTGCCTAACTAGGAGTGTTTAAACTGCTTTCCTAAATAAGGAGAGACTGGAGTACGCACTTAAGTGGTTTCCCACACCAAGGGATTACACCTCCAATAATTTTATGAATTAATTTTGAATCCAATTTAAGGAAACAGGGCTGCTGCGCCCACTCCTCCTCTGGATACGCACTCCTCTCTCAGCCAGACGTGGGCATTTATTGTCGGCCATATATATTCAGTGGCCATTTGACCCCCTGGGTCACTGACGATCTCCTCGAAGGACCAAGCTGGGACCGGTCACTGCATGGGCTGATTCCCTGGCTGCAGCTGCTGCACACCGTAAATGCACTGAAGGGGCCAGCAAATCAGTAAGCCATACCCCGCCCCGCAAACTGCAGGGCACTGAGCTGGGGGAGACTTTTGGAAAAATACATGATGGTCCTTCTAGAGCTGTAACAGTAGTCTCATTTTTTTCCCATGTGCTGGTAAGTTGGAGAGACAGAGAAACCTCTGGGCTGTTTGGTCCAATATCTACCAAGATAAAGAGGACCCGCACAGCCTTGGAGAGAAACGAGGTGTATATATCTACAGTGGAGAATCCTTTCTTTTGCTGGCCTGAAGCTGGGGAAGTGCAGATACTGGTTGCACCCAAGGATGTCAAGTGCAAAAAAGGATCAAATTTGATACAGATACCTAATGAAAAACAGAGTACGTAAGAAAAGAAAGAATCCATACACCAACACACATACACACACACACATACTTTAAAATCTTTTTGTCCCTATTGACGATAAACACACTGGCTGAGAATAAAATTTCCAGTAGCTTTTGGGTTTCTGTAACATTTTCAAACATTTAGGGCACAGTCTGGAAACTAAGCTGACAGACACCACCCTTGAGCGATATTGGCTTGCCACTGACCTCGTGCACCAGTCAAAAAGAATAGCCTGCTCCATCGTTTAGCCTGGCACGTGACTTCAAAAAAATCAAACAAGCATTTCTCATTACACTTATTAAATTGCAGTATGGCGTGTTATTAATTGACTGAGGTAAAACAAAACCCTCTTGCTGTAAAACACAATTATTTAAGCTAAAGTGCTGATGACTTAAAATGTCATGTTATAGCATATAATCTATGCTAAAATGAAAGATAGAAACATCTCCTTTGGTCCAATTGCACGGAATTCATTGCACTTGTTACAACTGCAAAAGTGAGACTTGAGATGAACAGCAGAGGAGACAGACAGATGCTGGGTTTATCAGCTGCCAACCACCTAGGCTTTCCCTACCCCTATGGAAACAGCCGATCAACAGGCTACAGCAATATGGAAATCCTTTCAGGGGACATCAAAGGGGCATCACATGGCTAATCAAAGAGCAAATCAAAGTATTTACCTTCTATGTAGAAGCAGCGCAGTAAGATTTGCTTCACATTTGTCCCCAAAGGTGTCTGTGGCCTGGTGGGTTTCTTGCAGCCCCTTTCTTCCTCAAGCAGTTTCTGGGTTTCTGGTGTACTTTAATTTGGAGGGGGAAAGGGCTTCCTATTAGTAAATAATTCATCTATCATACTTATATCTTAGATTTATGAAGCGACTTTGCTTCACCAAAGAGCATTACAAATGACAGGCTAGTTCATCCCTTCTGATTTTTGCCATGGAAGAGAAAGCTAGTTCAAATAGTCCAGAAATCTGTCAGAGGAGGAGGGAGCTGATCGCGGCGCTGTCATCCTCCCCTTTGCCTGTAGCCTGAAGGACGGCTGCGTGTGCGAATTCTGACTGACTAGAGGTCCATTGAGATTTGGGGCTGGGAAGGAGCTCAAGTAAAATGTGTGTCCTGGGCAGCCACGAACCCAGGAGGACCAACATTATATGTGGCATAAATGTCTGATAAATCCACATGGGAATACACATGGAAGTAATGACTTGGCTTAATCAATAGCAGCTGCTAGATTCACTTTTATGCTATTATATCTCATCAAAGCATGAGGTGTTTTGGTGTGCAATGGGTCCTGCAGGATCTGTGGCAAGCAGTGTAGTTTGGGGGAGACATTGTCAAGGGTCTCAGCCCCCTCCAAATGTGTCAAAAGTCTGGGGGGTGTTACTGGAGTCTCCTAACTTCGGCAACTTCATAAATTTTCGTGGCTGAGGTGGAGATGCCTAGGGTTAAATCCACCAATGACTAATGATGAGCATTGTGCAGCCTCACCTTTATGCACCTTGTGAGCAAGGCAGAATCCAAAACCCTAAATTATGCATCTAGGCTCCCCTTCAAAATTGGAAAAGCCTGCTGCCTGAGAGCGGCTTGTCACAACCTGACATGCTGAGCCAGGAACCAGTAGGAAATGGTTTATCCGGTTGCTCTGTAAGGATTAATTAGCACAGGGACAAGTCCCCAGGTCTCCTTTTATCCAGCCAAATGCTTTAACCAAGGGTTAGAGAATCACTGATTATGTTGTTTTTTTCCTCTGCTTTGTTTATTCAGTGCCCCTTTCCCCTCTTTCTCTGGCAAATACCCCCTCCCCAGTCAGGCGTCCTCTGCAGGGAGAGGATAGGAACTGGAGTCGGCCCCGTGACGGAGTGTAAATCCATGAGCATGGGCTTCAACTTCTGAGCTGGGGGACAGACGTCCTGTCAGGTGGCTGAGGGAGGCGGGGGGAGAAACAGCTCCTTTTTCCAGGGAACTCTTCTTAGAGATAGAGACATTAAGTACGCTTGGAACATGCACCAAAACAGTAAAACATTTCCACACAAGCTATCTATCATAGCATGAAGAGATGCCCTAACAAAAATTCACTTGCCTAAAGCTGGTAGAGTCCCACTTTGCACCAGTACTGTCATAGGAAATTTGGAAGGCTCATCCCCCTTTCCTTCTTTACTTTCTGCAGAGTATCTGTGCATCCAGAAAGGACATCAAGACTTTTTTTCTTGACTTGTCACTGCCCCACGAAAAAGAATATTTTCTTTTCCAGCTCCTCCTGTGTTTGGGACATTGGTACTTGCCTTCCAATGCTGCTCTTGGCATTGAAAGGGGATTACTCCAGTGGATTCTGCTTGTGACAAAATGGAGCTTGACAATAAACACAGAGAAATGCCATCCTAAGCAGAGGAGATTTCACTGTGAACATGTGTCTATACTGACAATGTTCGCTGTCACAATCCTTCTTTACTTAGATAGCGCAAGGTATGGGGTTTCAGTTTTATCCCAAAGGTATATAACCTACACCTTCTAAGAAACTTCTGTTTGCAGTTAGGAAAAGGCAAAATTAAAACCGATCCAACAGAACGTGTGCATATGGACACCATGGACCTATAAACACACCTTCCATACCATAGGTTTTCCACATGCATATTTACTAGCCTACACTGGGATCAAGATCAGCTGTTGCAGGTGCATCAGAAACTCACAGAAGAGCACTCCTGCCTCTGTGGAGCTCAGAGCTGCAGCCACCACCGCTCCATGAGCTCGATGGAGCTCCAGGATGGAGCTGGCCGTATGGAGGGCTGAGGGAAGGGCAAGGGAATAAGGCACCTTGAGCATGTCTGGGAATCTGGTAACAAGTCAGTCATCTGTGTGATTGCATGAACTACAAGCTCAGTTGAAACCAGCTACCTTTTGTCCCCGGAGTAAGCGATTCCTCCGTGCAGCAGCAACAGCGATGGATCTTCTTTCAGCATATACCCCTTTAAACGTTGGCTGCATTAATATCTGGGCATATTTGTGATAGGACAGCAGTATTAGATCTGTCACAAAAATGTCTGGTGCATCCAGAACGCTCATGTGTGGGCACCAAAATGACGCTGTCCCCCTCTTTTCCTTTTTTTTTTATTTTTTTTTGGTAGAGGAAGATCATCCAGAATCAACCCAGTAAAAAGAATTGTCATAAAATCTCACACCATTGACTTGTAAATGGAATTGAGTCTGTGGAGTCTACATAATGATCCTATCAAAAAGGGAAGGAGCTATCACATTCATATAACAGATGAGATATGAAATGACTACTATGGCAGATGAACACCCCAGAGGTATTTTGCTTTATTCTACTCACTGCGTTTATATCTCCAGTTTCTCTAATTTTAGTTATTTTTTCCTCAGGTCTCAAGACAAGAACAGAAAGACTTTCTTTTCTTTCTTTCTTTTTTTCCTTTTTTTTTTTTTTTAACAAATAACCTCATACAGAAGTCAATAATATAAATACTTATGTTTCCAAGGTCAGTGCTGGGGCTTTATTAAAACTGATTTTTCACAATGTATTCCTCTGCTGTTGCTTCTGCTGGTGCTGCTAGAAACCTTCCAGTCATTTCCCCTTCCTTATAACCATCATTTGGGTTGCTGAGAAGTTAAAGTACTTGCAGCAGACAGGGGCCAAGTAGTGACAGGCTCACCTTCCTCGCTAAAGAAATTGCCCTGCTTAGGAAAATCAGATGCAAAGCCCTCCGCCCTCCCCTTCTAACCCTCACACATTCCTTTACACGTCTTACCTCCATCCCTTTCCCCCTTCTCCCCCGGCCCCCTCTGCTCAGCATTTTGATTAGTGACTACTTAAAATAATCAGAACAGCCACTTAACTGGGAGTCTCACACTCGCACCTGAAGCTAAAACACAGTGTCATAAAAATGAAAAGTCATCAGAATCGCAAAGACTGCCGTTTGCATGCAGCTGCCAGAAGAATATATTCATACAGCAGTGATTGTGCAGCGCTGCTGTTAGTCAGCACGGGCTGGATTAGTACACAGACCCTTCTATCACTGCCCTCCAGGGATTCACACCCTGGGTTTAATTAGGGTTTGAGCCTGGTTCTGCTTCAGAGAGACGCTGAGTTAAGTGCAGCCCCAGTGTATTGCACTGGACGACCTCTGTCTATACGGAACATGCTCCTGCTGTGGCATACACAACACGCGTGCACACCCCGTACACACATTCTCCTACCCCCTTTTTATAAATTATTGGCAATACTACAGTGCACAAGCTGGAGGGTACTGGTTAAATCGTGTGCTTTGGACTTATTAAACATTGCTGGCCCCAGGGAATGAAATGAGCCAGGGCTCATTCGTAGGAAGTGTTGTTGGCACTCTCTAATTGTATAGAACAATATAATCCAATGTGATGTAATGAAGATCTATGGAGAAAAACAGCCTTTTCCTTTGAAGAGAATGCCAATGTATTTTAATTTTTATTTCACTCACTGACAGGTCGAGAGATGAAAAGCACAATGTGATCTTCCACCATATTCTACATACCAAATAAGCCCTATACACATGTATATCCTGTATAAACATGTATCAGTAAACAAGGCAAAGATTGGAGGGCAAACAAAGAGAACAAGAAATCCAGAGTTAAATCTGGTGCTAAATCAATCCTTCATGTTTCTCTCCCATTACACAAAGGAAGGGAAATGTCCCATACTGTGCCCAGAGCACAGATAGCAACCTTTGAATTACAGAGTGGTGCTGAAAGTGCAGTGCATCTAACCTTAATCTTATTTAAACTTTTTTATTCCCTTTCATTGTTTTGGTTTGAAAAGCCTCAAGGAAGATTGTGAAATGTGTATTAGCTACCTCAAAGAGCAGTTGTCTCCTATGTGAATACATATTTAGAAACTATCCCAAAGTCCCCTGAAGTTAACAGAAATATTTCCGTTGATTTCAGTGGGCTTGGGTAAGACCTTCAGGCATTTGACTAAAAGGAACAGTTTTACCAACTTTATATTTATAATTTCTACTTAGATTAGTGATTGAATGAAAATAGCGACAAAGTAGGAAAGCCTTGCAAAATAGGAACACATACAGTAACTTGTGTTGCCATAACTTGCTTCCCTTGTGCGAGTTTTGTCTCTCCTTCCTCGTTGTTTGTTTACCATGGGGGATAGGGATGTAGGCTGTGTGCAGGGCAGTGCTGTACAGAAAAGTGCAGCACAGCAGCAAAACGAGGATAGAAAACAGACAAAATGCATGCTACCAAGAACAGAGTTGAGCATGGGTAGCCTGCATGGCTTTTGCTGACTTAGTTGTATAGAAAGATTTGCCACCTTTGTCCCCTTTTACGTATTATCCACTGTTACTCGTCTGATTCTGTTGAACCTCAAAGCCTGCTCTTTTCAGTGATCTCCTCTTTGCCTGTGTCCTTGTGGGACCCTTTTTCAGGAATAATGCAGAGAGGAAAGCAGAAAATGGCACATTTGAGGAGGGATACTGGAGGGAAAAGTCTAGAAGGGAAGAAGGTATGAGATGGCCAAGTATGACCAAGGGAAAAGCATGGAAATGTATGCTTGCTTATAAGCAATATCCAAGAATCCCCCAAATCACAGGTTTCTTTCTGAACATAGGAAGTTTGCCTGTGGGGCTAGGGCTAAATTCAAATACAGTTAAAATCTGAGAGGAAAAACTTTAAAGAGCTGCACTCCTGCAAAGGTTGAGAAGATCACTCTGAAGTCTGAGAAAGCAGACTGAAAATTGAGAATAAAGAAACAGAGAAGGGAAACGTAGCATGCTTTGTTTAATGAAGGAATGGCATTTAAAGTCTTTCTCTTAATTTGCTGGCTCTCACCCCCTTTCCCCATAAGATGAGAAAGGGGAGCAGGAGAGCAGGTCCCATTACTTCTTTCTCCAGCAACTTTGGTATCTGCTTACTATAGACCTTGCAGCTTTCACCTGACTACTGTAGTTACCTTCCACGGAAGACATCCTGCAGCCCCTTCCTCAAAGCACGGACCCCAAAGGGCTGACCAGTGGACCCCCACATCTGCACCAGCTAAGCCTGTACCTGCTGGGCAGCAGGTGGTGGCCGTGCCCCTTCCAGCCCTCTGCCCTGGGGAAGCAAAGGGAAACCCGCTGTGTCCGCTCCCACGATAGGCCTCCAGGGTGATGGAAGCTGTTGAACCAGATTGTACAAGCCCCAGGGGGACTTGTAAAACTTTTATTGTCATTTAAATGCATATTTAGGGACTGTTCTGCGTGGGTTGTATAATTTCCACACCTGGTTATTTATTGTTATTGAAGTCCATAATTAAGCACCTTTAAAAAATGTTCTTAAAGACCCTGTGGACACTAGTGGCTCTGAATGACCAGGTACAATTTTTTACCTCAGTGTGTGAGAGGAAGCCCAGTCCCAGGCAGGCAAGGACCCTCCACACAGGCACGGAGGTCTGCTCACGCAGCGGGTACTGCAGCATGAGAGACAGAGCCTTGCGTCCACCTTTCTCCTGCTCTCAGATGCTGGCAAGCTGATGTTGTCAGTGTGTGACCTAATTCTTAGCGACAATGGGGGATTGCTGCCCTTTATTTAAAGGGGGAACTGGCCCTTATTGAGCCTCTCTGACAACCCTCAATATTTGTTTGAATATTTCGCACTCTGATGAAAAACAAATCATTTTTTCCTTCATTGGAAAATATATACTAGTTTAAATGCATTGCAATCTATTTTTCCGGATGCAAAAGACCTAATTCTTCGCTGACCTGCACTTTGCAACCACTCTGCAGCCACAGGGGCTATGGTTTTAGCAGGCATAGAGGAGGTAAGAACTTAGGCCAGTATAATAGCTAACTCAGATCCCTTCCACACCAACTTCTTTCATACACGAGCCTACACAGAAACATCAGGAGACTCCTGATTTGTGTTTTTATAAGTGGAAAGAGCGTCTGAAAATGGTGAGAAAAAGGTCCCACAAAAAAACCCTGGCCCCTGGTCTTTACAAGGAGAAATTTGCCATTTATACTCCAACCAGGTCTTCCTACCACTATAATGTGGGCTGCAGGTTCCTCTCTTTGACATGCCGACAGTGTCTCCAAGCTTGCTGTTCTGAGCAGAATTGCCTCATCTTAACTCATTCAGATGTCCTTCCTGTGAGTCAGATGTGTGAGCGTACCGCTTGACATCTCCACTCCTCCTGCCTCTTCCCCAGCCGCACGGCAGTGACACACCGCCGCTTGTCAGAGGACAGTGGTGATTGTGCAAACAGAGGTGGAGGGGGAAGACAGGGGTGGGAGAGCAAAGCCTGATACACTTTGTCACGTCGTAAGACTTGCTATGTTCTTTCCCTTCTGCTTTCTGCCCCACCTCCCATGGTCTAGACCCAAACAATGTTTTTTTTTTCCTTGATTGGATATAACCTGCAGGTAGCAGGCAAAAATTCACTCGCAGGTCATCTGCTCACATTGGGTTTTCAGTGCTCTCTCATGGGAGCACTTTTGAGAAGTCTTTCTCGCACCCTCACATCTAAAAGCGCTTTGCTCGTCGGAGAGGTTCAGGCAGGGCAGGCCTTAGCGGTAGTATTTTCGTGTGGAGGAAGAACTGCACCACAGCTAACAATAAGCACTTCTTCAAGAGCTAATTGAAGATAGAATGTATAACGCCATCTGTAACCAGCCATCTGGTGATTCCCAATAACACTGCCTTCCACACCACAAGGAGGGGAGGAATTTATAGAATAGCAATCTAGTTTGAACAATCTGATTTGGATAAAACGCGAGCCCCTCTTCGACACCTCCTCAGCCATTATCCGTATTCAAACTGTGTGAAACCGCAGCTCTTGCGAGGGTTTAAAAAAATCACTATCGGACTATGAATAATAATGATGATGATAATCAGAAATGTATTTATTAGTTACCTTTGAACTTTCAGATTCCAGCCAGACAAGATGCAGGAAACTAAAATCTCAGGAGAGTCTTTTTTCACAGTAATGGCAGACCAGTTTTGCATTCCCAGGGGAAAGTGCTAGCAGAGATAAGTATCTAAAGTTGGGAATGATTATCTGAGTTGAACTTCCAAACCTTTTGCTGTTCGCCAGCATTCCCTATGTCTTCTCTTACTAATACATGAAGGGACTGTAAATTAATGACCACCAACCTGTCAGTTGTGAATCAAGAATATATTTTACTCGTAGGAATGCAAAACCAAAACAAATCCCCCTCAAACGCCAGTGGTTTCTGATGTGCTCTCGTAACATAAAAACATCTGACATTATTTTTGCCACGTATCATTAGTGAAATTTGAACCTGTGCTGAATCCTCAAGCGGCTTTTCTTTAAACTGTGAGACAATTTTTTGCAACTGCATTTGGTACCCTTGCAAATACAGTCAGAGAATGGTAATATGGACAGACCTTCACTTTTAGCAACACAAATGGCACCAACTATAATAAATATGAGGAGTGATTCCCAAACCGAAGACTGGCAAATAGTTACCCAGCTGCTACAGAAATAGCAAGATAGATTTTTTTTTTTTTTAAAGAAAAGAAATTAAATGAAATGGATATTAGCTGGAAACATCTGTGTTCACCACAGAGCAAAATGCATATTCAGCAGCCAGTTTATTGGCTCTTTAGAGGATGTGAATGGTGCATTGTAAATAATGACACGCCTGTAATAAATTCCCAGTAAAAAAGAGAGGGGGACTGAGCCTGTTCCTCCCACAATTCACATTTCTGGGTCCCTGCTGTGAGTGATGATTCACAGCAGTCACAAATTCCTGTTTTCAAAATGCTATTGTATACTCCAGGGCTTTCATTAAGTTTTACACTAGCAAGGGAAATTTAAAACTTGAGAGAGAGAGAGAGAGGCTCTGTGGTGACATTCATTTAACACTCACTGTACTGCACTGATAGATGTGATAGGAGGGTGCATGTCAGAAATCAGTCTGCGTTGCTTTCTTTAAATGTAAAGAACGGCGCATGAAACCCTGACAGTGTATAAGAAACAATTCAAAAACCACCAAAATTGTGACTTGACAGCTTTTGTGTTTTGGAGGTGTATAAAACATTGCATAAATGTATTGGGCTTCAGCATTTAATTTGTGCTCCTACGGGACAGGCAGCTGTCTTAATTTCCTTCCTGACGCAAGTATATCAGGTCTGCGAGCGTTATGTATAAAAGATGTACTGCTCCAGCCTTACAGTTCCAGGATTGAGCTAGCTGCAAAGGAAGATCTCGCTGCAGAGAATATACCTTTTCCTGTCAAAGCTGGGTATCAAGATGTGCAGATGAATTTTCGCACCCTGACCAGGGAATTCCTAGAACATCATTCTGGTGCATGGTGTTCCAGCATACTCCCTCGACTGGGCCTTTCACCTCCAGGACATGGTTTTATATTCAGTCTACATCATTTCAGCCAAACGGTTGTTCTACAGCTGCAAAGCGCACTAATGAGATGAGTTTTTGGCAGACTCGCAAAGTTCTCGGTGCCCAGAGTTACACATGTTGTACACTGTCTGCTGGCTACCTCTGTTTGCACTTAAGGAGGCACTGTAAGATTTTTTTTTAGCGGAGAATATATTGCCCAGTAGCTAAAATGTTATACAAGCTTCTTCTCACACTAGCAAATGTGCCATACCCCGTCCATTTAGAAAGGAGGCATCCTAATTCGTGGCTAAATTAAGGGCAGATTTTCCAAGAACCAGGGCCAAATTCTGCTCCACTTTTATTTTTTTTTTACCCAAGTGCAATTTCATCTTTTCATTGGGATTTCTCAACCAAAGACAAGATGACTGTGTCTTTCATATGGTTGTAGTATGTTTCTCTGCTGTTTTTTTTCCCCTGAAATTTAAAACCTTCTGTCACAATTTTTCGCTATATTTACTGAGTTCAGAGTTTCATGTTGAGAGCTGCACCCTACACAGGTATGAGGACACAGGAGCATGAAATAAGAGCAGTTCAGATTCTGCCTAATAAGTCTTTAACACTTCATCAACACCACAGGCTTATTAATTTCAGGGTCATTTTAAGACTGAATTTGTGAAATCTGCATCATTTTCCACTTTGAACCAGAGGTTGGTGTAAATCTTGGCAACAGACCCATTACATTTAATTAAAACACAAGGAAAATGAAAATGCTGTTGCTCTTCTCTCCCCCGCCCTTTGCGCTTTTCATTCTCACAAACAGTGGGTAGAAGTTTAATGGAGTTGTGGGTTGTGTCTGAGTTTTGCTTTAAAAAAAATATGTATAAGGCTGGAAGATGCTTGAAACATTAAGTCGTCAACTAATGGTATTACTCTAAAAGCACCGGGCGGCAAGACTCCGTGGTTCTGTCCCAGCTCAACACCTCCTTCCTCTCCTGTGCAAATGTCCCCGAGGCTGCCCAGCCCCACACCGCAACACCCCCTCTGCACCTCACCCCACCCCGAGCCAACATTTTGGGAACCAGCGCTGCAGGATTCGTAGCTCCATACCCCTTGTTTAATTTTCCAGGGAGTACCACTTCATCTTTCTCAGAAGCTGCTGCCTGCCAGCCCGCTGCCATTTTGTGGAGCGGGGCTGATATAGTATGCTGCAGGAGAATCAAACCCTGTGTGCTCGCAGAAAAGGTGCTATTTTTGGTTCTTCTCTTCCTTTTTTGCCCACCTACGCTGAGGAACTACAGCTATTCAAGCTGACTGCCTCCGCCTGCTCTAGGTACGGAAAACAATTTTTTTTTTTCTTTCCGGGGTTGGAGGAATCACACGACGTAAAGGCACTTCTGCCAGCGGGCGAATGGTCGGTGTGTCACTGCCCAAGCTCTTCAGACGGGGTCCCCTTTACGTGATGGCAGTGCAGCAGGGAACCTAGATACTTTCTAATGCTGTGGACATAGGAAGTAACAAGGAAGGGGAGAAGCAGATAGACTTCGTTCTTGCAATACAGTGGTTCTTTCTGGGGATTTTTTTTTTATTATTTCTTTTGTTTGTAGGGTGGATAGCTTGAATTTCCAAAATGACTTGGTGATAAATGCCAGGTTCAATGGCCGAAGATACATTAAGCTATTTGGGTAGATTTGCTGATAATATTTGTTTTCCAAAATAATAGTCAAACTGAGACATGTTTTTAAGAAAGACAGCTTTTGCTTTGCAAGACCCCTGAGGAAGAATAATGGAAACTGCTCTTTGCCCTTTGTGTCATGGTAAAAATGGATAGATATATTTCTGGTGGTACTCAGAGATTTACACCAAAAATCACCAAAATTGACTTTTCCTAAAACTTCAGGATTCACAAGAGGTGTTTTATTTGATTTCATTTTATCTCTAAATTTTGATAAGTCTCTCTCTTCTTCCATACAATACCACAATAATTATGTTCATCTGAAGCTCTCAAAGCTCAGATTTTAATGTGGGGTTGTTGGGGGTAGAAGACTTTCACTTGGGAATTTTATTGGTCTGAGAAAGCCCAAGTCTTTTGAATGCCACGGTATACTCCAAAACGTATTTCCTTGACTTTTGTGATGATGCAGGTCCAATTGGGAAAGAGTATCACTGCAAGTTAAGATGTGAAAACTGGATTTGACAGAGCAAGTATTGTTTGCTAATTTAACAGATAATTGCCTTGCATAGGCAATGCAAAGCAAATACATGTGTGCATTAAGAACCTGCAATAAATGAATTAATGTTCCTTTCTTCAGATCCTAAGCACCGTTTATATGCTCATTTTAAGCTAAACCATTTAAAACCATCCAGTTTTTAAGAAGCTGCGCAATGCAATAAGGATGTTTTCCAATATTAGTTTTAAAATATTATTGTCTTATATTTCATAAAAATAATTCACATATTTTCTCCCAATTCTAGGAATTTTTTTTCCCTGTCTCAAGGTGACTTTGAGCCCCGTCACTTTACAGCAAACTTCAGAGGTTTTCATCACCCTGTTTGCAAGTACCATTTCAGTGGTTAATCACATCAGGGACAGCTGTCTCTGGGGTGCTCTTTTTGATACTGGGATGGAAAAAGCCTTTACAGACCCTTCCTTTGGGGCTCCAAGCACAAAATCAACCACTGACATATGCCCTGCAGAGAAGGGAAGCCAGTAAAATGATATCAAAGCTATTAAATGGGTTCAACTATTTTTGTCTTTTTTTTTTTGTGTTCCAATAAATTTTTTGGAACTTACCCCACCGTCATTGATTCTACCCCAAGAGAAGGAAGCAGAAAATCAGTCACTGTGAGAGTCTGAAGCATTGCACAGCAAACTGCTTTCAGCTCCCAGGAGAAACTGAAATATGTTCCCAAATCGAGGACTTAGAAACTTTTCTCTAAATTACAAGAATGTGAATTATTCCTGTTAGAGTCAGAGCATGAGAGAGAAGTGAGAAGAGTAGCTGCAGTTTCTCATCACAGCCCTATTCTTCCCTTCACCACTTATCAACATGTAAACTTTGTTTTCTCAGGAGTAATGATTTTACAGCCACTAGGGACAATAGGAAATGTCAGATAAGAGACTCATTACACATCAAAACAGCTCAGCCTGGCAAGACTGGAACAAAATTCAGGAAGAATGAGTGGAATTTTATATGGTTATGTTTTGTTTAAAAGTGGCCACAAAACAACAACATAATGTGTTGGATTTTTATTTAAACCCTATGCTCATGGTACTTTTTTTTCCCTCTTTGTATTGCAACTGAAGATTGTCTGAAAAGAGGACTCTTCATTCAACGCTGCCATCTCATTTTCAACTTTGGGGGTAGAAACTCAGAAGCAGAGGAAAGTTCGGATCTAAACTTTGTGTCTCCTGCTTATCTCTTACTGCATTCTGCCACACATTGCAAAAGGAGGTAGCTGGCAACACGTATGTACAGCTTTCAGCTACTGTATAATGGATTTTGACACAGGCCACAGTGGTGATGACCTGTGCGAAGTGGACACCTGTTATGAAATCTCATATGATTTTGCAAAAAGCTCATGATAAATGTTGTCAGTTGAACAGTCAAGCTCTACAGGCCATGAATTCCTAATGGATTTCTTGGTTGTGACTATTCGTGCTGGGATATATAGATTGTGAAATGAAATCCAGATGACAGATAAATTCCTGTTTCTTCTCTGCAACATCACAAGTCACACAAATAGGCTGAAAAAGGTCCCTGAACTTTGAGCTGTATAGGAGTTTACATCAATGGTATTGACTGAGGGTACTTTTTGGAGGTCACCAGTTTCTGTAAATTAAAAGCTTGCTTGGGACTCTTAACACTGGCTGGGCTTTCTTAGTGGTAATTGCCGTTTATATATTAGCCAGTAAGTGCAGCAAGATCCTCTTCTTCAAAATAAACCTTCCTTCTATTCTGAGAGGAAAACCCACAATATATAATTTGCACAGAGAAAACACAGGTGAGCAAAACAGAATAAGAAATATCTTTTTCTCTTTGCTTCTGTGCTTCCTCCTTCCTGAGTGTCTCAGATTCGGCAGGTTCGCTTTGAACGTTCAGCTGGTTGATCACTAAAGAACTTATTTTGTCTTGTAAGTCAGCTCTACCTTCATGACGGTTTGCACTGTGGTGGTGTCAAACGAGCATGGAAACTGCAGTGATCTTAAATGACTGCTGGAGAGGCCTAGCAGATTTACCAGTTCCCTATTTGGTATCTAGTATTTGCTAAAATGAGACAATCTTATAAAAATGAGTTGTAGTGTAGCGCCCAACTCAACATATGAGCTAATAAAATGCGATAAAATACAATAATTCCACAACTTTAAGGACCACAAATGCAAAACTTAAAGTAGATCAATACAGAAGTACGAGAACTAAAGTAAATACAGGGAATGTTTACCACCCCAGCTACTGATTAACTGTGATACAGATAACCTGTTACTCCGCCTTCTACAGTCAGTTTGAATAGGACCGAGACCGTCTTTGTCTCATATTTCATTGGCACCCAGCGTAAACATTGTGTGTAAAAACCCAGATAAATACCCCAAACCCCGTGTTGTGTGCAGATGCACACAAACGATAGTGATTTCTTTCTCTTCAGGATATGGGCTGCGTGGGTAGTTTTATCAGGACTGTGTCTAGCTCACATGTTGTATCTCGACCAGCACTTTTGGTCCTCAGGCCAGGAGGCAAAGACCGACAAGGGACCTGTTGATGAGAAATAAATGAACGACTACATTATTTGTGCACTATCACATTTCCCATGTAACATTGTCACAAACTTAGTTCCAGGGACACTCCATAAATTCGGAGGAATGGCTTAACCAGCAGGAGCACCCCGTTGTCAGCAGTCATATACACTGGGCAGCCTGACCATGATCCTCTCAGATGATTATAATCATTACGTATACAGCCCTTTTCTATTCATTTAATCCAACAGGAAAAACATGCTCTGTGTGCCATAGCCAGGCCTAGAGACAGCAGAAAGACTCACAGAGACCACAGATAACATCTAGAAAGCGGGAAAATTGTTTCAATGTGACCGTTACCAAAGAGCATTCAGATGGTCAGCTTCCACTCTAGACTTCCGCAGTGAAAGTTTTACTTCTTTCAAAGCATAAGTCAATAACAATTACAATACTTCAAGAGATAACAGTACCCTAGCCACTAATAAATCATACAGCACCAGTCCATCCTCAACCAAATTGGCTGCAGCCTTTGGTATTTCTTTAAGTATTTTCTGATGTAAGTTTGGGCTCTTGACTGCACGAAAATGATAAGAAGGTTTGTCTCGGTTCAAAAGCATCTCCTATTCCAACTATGTAACTTATCGTCAGGTCAAAGATTATTTGCATTCAGCTATGAGTGAAATAATAAATCATTCACTGTTTTCTGGACATGTAACTGTGAATTCCTTTGTTAAACCTATTTGCTTGCCAGTGGCACTATGAATTATACATTAATTACTCTATAACCATTTTGAAGGTGATGCCTGATTGAGGATTCACACTCTCACATTGCTGAGTGAAGTCAAACACACGTGTTTAGTTTCAGTCTGCCCTTAGCATATGAGCCACTCTACAAAGGGATCGTAAAACAAAGTACAACATGACAACCATGGATACCACTGGTGTTCCTCATGCAAAAGAGACAAGATGAAGGAATATCTACCATGGAGAACCAGATGGAGAGGTCCTTATAGATGCTTGGTCTCCTGATTCAGACACATCTGCTCAGGTGGATTTATTACTCTCCAGCAATGACAGCCTGAACCATCGCTCACTGGCGTCAACAGGAGTCTTTCTACTGACTTCAGAGCATTAGGATCACACTCTGAAAGTGGATACAAGTCTTCCTATTAACATCACTAGATGTTAGGTAGAGAATATATTTGAAGAGACGAGCCTAATTGATTTCACAAGGTTTCACTTTTACAAAAAGTCTTAACTGCTTTTTGATATATTACTTGGGGGTTTTTTTTACAACCTTTATTAATTTAAAATCTGAAACTTATAAGCATGTAAATGCAGTACCGATAAAAGATAGCATAAAAGATTCATAAGATTGATAAGATACTGCAAACAAAAGGAGAAAAATGGTTCACAGTTATTATAAACACATAAATTATGATCCCAATTACTTTGTTTTGACCATTCAGGACTGCAAGAACTTTTAGGAAGAGTTGTATATGGAAGTGTGGTCAGAGTTAGGTCTCCTTGGAATTTAGCCTGGTAAAATTAACTGATGGGAGTGGGAAGGTTGTATAAACATTACTAAAGCAGAACTTTACTATTGCTATAAAATTTCTTACTGGGTAAGGTCATCATATCAGTGAAAATTCAAAAAATCCCAGCCTTTTCCTGATGGTACTAATTGCATACTAGTTTAATATCATTATGATGTAGAACTCCAGTGATAGCACTCACACACTCTTGGAAATGAGGTAAAAAATAGTTACTGCCGGTCTTTTGGAAACTGGAAAATGATCAAAGGAAGAACTCTTCAGTTTTATGTTTACCTCACAATACTGAAACTGGTCAGAGAACCTTACATGAAGCAGCCGTGATATTCTGCATTTCTTGATGATTTTATATTGTGTGTTAGTGAAGAGTATTATTTACTCACTCCAGTGTAGGGGAGGAGGATGGACTGTCTTCTGTGTCATTAATCTTTAGAAATACTGCACATGAGCTGCTAAAATATTTAAAAACACATCTTTGCTAAGTGATATTATTTTGATGACTGGAGTGGAGTTGCAGAGGTTTCACTGAAAGCATGATGACAATGTCTCTGAAAGATGCTGAAGTGCATCTCTGAATGCATTCATGAACGCTTGGGACCAGCATGACACTGCTGGATCCTACCCTTGTCATAGTTTCTCCTCATATCACCCATCCAGTGATTAGGAGCAGGCAAGTTCGGGCTATCTGCCTTTTTGTAGAACTAATCCGTGCAAACTGCATGAAGGCGAACTGCCTGAGCTTTCATTTTCAAGCGTGCTCCCGCCATTTGGACTACGCCTGCTCTGGCATGCTCCTGCGCGCAGCAGTGGCCATGGCTTTATAGAGAAGCCTTTCAGCTCTTGAGCGCACGTAGCCATTTTCAAGCATGCTGAACCTGCCTCCACACCTTACAGTTTATCCTGCAGTAAGTCCATTTTATACAAGAGCTGCTTTTCTAGCGCTATTGACAGTTTGACAGTACAGTACACTGAAGTAACTTTGCACAGGTTTGTACTAAGCCCAGACAATCCATGTTGCCGCTGCTGAGAAACAAGAAGAAAGTCTCCATGGCTATTATAATCCAGCACCTTTTTCTAACCTTTTCAAGCAATTAGGCTTCAGGACTTTTTGATGAAAGGGCATAATCTACCTTCCCCACTTACCCGTATACACACAAACTCTTCACTATGTACTGGTTTGGTGCTTGCTGGCACATACAAGAATCAGAAAGCACCTCATGCTTCCAGCATATGGACAGTAAACTCTCCACCTTTCAGCTCACCCCCAGAGATTCACGTGAATGATGAACCGCTATTTGTCATCAGAGACCTTGTAGATGTATTTTGTAGAGAAAGGCTTTAGAAGCAGGTAGTCTTTGCGCTTTCAGATTCAGTTTCAAATAACTAGCTGAGGAGGAAACAGCTGTCAGCAGCTCTAAAGTGAGGAGAAAAGAGACTGAGAAACACCAGCACAGTTTTGGACAACTTCCAAGAAGAAGTGGGACATGTAAGTCCTTCGTAGGTTGGACAAGGTAACTGGGTGTTGCTGCACACTGTGTGTGAGCTGGTTTCCAGGTCTGATGTTCACAGGAACGTAAAATGATTAGGAAGCGTTTGTGATTAGGATTGTTTTAGGATTGAAGTCCTAGCTGCTTTTCACATCCACACAAAGCAATGCAGACCGGCAGAACTCTGACCTTTGGTAATACCCTAGTATTCCCAAGGGGAACAGAAGCTTTAAATGGGCTGGAGAAGACCATCTATGAGCACAGGGCAGAGGAGATAATGTATTCTGTCTGCAGAAACATACATCAGGTGGTTAATAATAAACCTTGGACAAGATTCAAGGTTCACACCTAAGCTTTACTATTTTAAATGTGTTGGTTTGCCCAAATATATTAAAAAATTAACATACATGTGACCACCCCTCCAAATAGCCACTCCATGCCATTGGGTCTTAGCTCCACAGTGTTCAGCTAGTGCCTATCTTGCATTGCAAACTTCAGAGTTCCTTGGTTTTGTGAGAAGATCTTAATATGTCTTGCTGTCTTCACAAGTTTTAGCTCTCACCTTGTAAATGTACTTGCTATACCTACTTTTATGTTCACATCTGCATCCACAGAGTGCGATCAAGCTACTCACCGTGGTAAAATTAAGCACATCTACAAGTGAGGGTAGGGTTATTTTCCAGGGGCAGTGGACAGTAGACACAATCATTCTGTGTGCGCCAAAGAACAAATGCAACAAGTAGATTGTACAGGAGGACTTTCCAGGATGTCATAGTCCTCAAATCTGCTGCTTTTACAGAAAGTCACAAGCTAAATATTCCCCCCAAATGTCCAGGCGTTTGAACAGTCCTGCAAAGTTCAGCAAGTCTTAGTGCAAGCAAGGAAGATCTCTACACCATACATTTTTCCTTAGTAGCTCAGGACTTGCCCTTTCATTATTAAGAATAGAGTTATTTAGAAGAAAGCAAACATATGTGTGCTTTGCATAACAAATGCAAAGGTATGGCTGCTGCTCACTAAATTTTTCAGTGTGAGGACAAATCCTGACCACTTCACATATAGTCATGGCTGTACCTATGCAGAAGCTCTCTGAATTAAATGGGTCCCCACGTCGGGCGAGGAGGGCACATAGCACATTGTGATTGATAAGGTAGGGACCAAATTTTTGGTGTGGCAGGGTGTAAAAGGTGAGGAAGGGCAAGCAAAGACAGTAATACGGGAGCATGTCTTTGAAAGCATTTTCCTATTGCAGAAGAGCCCAATACAAAGGCTTATTTTTTTCTCTCCCTACAATTCCCAGACAGGTCACCTGGGTCCTCCTTAGCACCCCAGCTTTTTGTGCATCGAGTGCAACTGCATTGCTGTGACACCGCGGCAGGCTGTCTCTCATCAGCCCCTGCTGTGATACTCCTAACGCTTTCACTCCAGGGAGTGCTTCCCTGCTTGATGCTGCTAGCAGATTAAAGCTGTTCTAATTTTCCATCCTAAGCCAAATAGATGCATAAGCAAGCTGTTGGATTGTTTCGCTACGAGTGCAGTATGTCATCAGCCTGCTTCCTGCTCCCACCCCACCCCCACCCCAGCACTCATACTGGTGGATATTTGCAAGTAAAATGGAGGGTGGAGGGCAGGGGTGAGGTTAAGGCACATGATAGACAAGGAAGAGTTCCAGGAATATTTTTCTGCCAAACCCTATTTTTCAAGCTACTCTCCTGACTCCTATCTCTGTGTTAGTGTCAGGAGATGACTTGAAAATTAGGGAGTCTTTTTCTAGGATCAGAAAAGTCATCAAGATTCATTGGATCAGAAGAGTCTTTAAGATCCAATGTTTTTCAGAAATAGGCTGAATGAGCTCGGTAAAGATTAGATGCCAGTCCAAAAATACAGTGCAATACAATTTATTTTTATATGCCATCCTTCACACAAAGTACCACAAAACACTTTAGAGAGATGGAGAGATAATGCTTTACAGAGTTAGGTACAGCAACTCCCAGACAGGCAGAAAAGGAAAATGACATATGGAAATAGAGCAGGGTAAAAGGGAAAGCTGAAATTTAAAAGCAGTAAAGATGCAAGTCAGTATCCTCATGGATGAGTCCCCCAAAAAGCACTAAGGAAGAATTCAGTAACAGGGCAAGAGAACGACAAGTGTTGAAAAGGAGGCTAGGAAACACGGGACAAACTAGGAACCTTTTTACTCAACAACATCCGATAAGAGGAAGTAATACAGGGGGATACCTGACTGCCATTATAGAGGCTAAGCAATTTTTTAACAATCCGGTATTATCGATAAACCTAGTTTTTTTGACTATCCATCTGAATTAGGCTCAGAAAGAGTTTCACACACCCGAACATCTCCTCTTGCCTCAGAAAGCGGTCCATCTGTGATATGAGGATTTTATGATGCCTAAACACTTCAGGGGCATTACAGTCATTTCGAGGAAGCTGCTAACCAAATGACGGGGAGATGGCTTTGTCTGGGGCAGCAGGCAGAAATACTCGCATGCACACAAACATGCATGCCCGCACACATGCACAAACTTTACCTAAGAACCCCTTTAAAAAGACATTACTGGGTTAAAGTTTAAACAGTGCTTGATGATTCTGAAGTAAATTGAAGGGCTGGAGGGTATTTATTTGTTGCAGGGGAGAGGGAAGCAGGTGTTGTGTGTGTGGAAGTATTCCCTTTCCCCGAGGATCTCTGTAGCTGGCTGGAAGATGAAGAGGCACAGGCTGCAGATGAGTCAGGAATGGGGAAAGGGAAAAAAAATTAAAAAGGCAAAAAAGGAATTTTTTCAAAACTAGGATAAAAATATGCTAAATCTATCTTTTATTGCTGTGATTTTGTCACTGCTGGCCTTGGCAGGCTTTTCCAGCTGTAACGGACTTGATTATTGTTTCTGAGAGCACACGGGTGGCTTTGCAGCAAGCATGCAGCACGCTCTGCATTGCCTGGGTAGAGGCATTGGGCAGTGGGTTATCACATTCCTCGTATCATTCAGGCCTTGCTGCAGTGATATGTCATTATGTATACTTAATTCAAAGACATGAAGCTGGAGAAGTTGCCAGTGCTGCTGCTATTTTAGAACAACATCCCAGCAGCCAGTCTCTGGTGGAAGGTAGGTGAGATAGTTCTGTTACAAACCTCAGCATTTTTCAGGGCTTTTTCTTTGTTTTCCTACTCCAACTAGCCATGAGCTGAAGAACACAGAGTATCAGTGTGAAAATTTGGGCCCTGACTCTGCATGAATCTGCCCTTAGATACATGAATAAACTCACCAATTCCAGATTCCCTGTCCCTGGCCAGATTTTGCTACTTTGGCTCATGTCTTTAACACTTTATGCTAGCACTAGGTATTATTCTGAGGGTAATATGTCTACCCCAGTCTTTTCTCTTGTTTTTTTTTCTCTTCTTCACAAACCTGCCGTCTGTTGAGGTATCCATCTTAATGCCTACCAATGTATATCCAGATCAGTTACCCCTATTTACCAAAGAAACTCCAGCTGCCACCACAGCACCACAGTTTCTCACTCTCATTATCACTTTTTATCATAACTTGTAGCCAAGATCGTTAAGTTAAAAACACGTGAAAGGGAGGGATGACTTTTTGCCCTTCATTGCTTATGCTTTTAATTTGTTACATGTCATTAGCGGAACATTGGTAGAATATTTTTTAACTTATTTCAAGAAATGCAGGAGTGTGGTTTTTAGGCTCTCGCTGAGTTAAAACTTCATGCGGTAGCACACACAATGTATCTGGGGTATACTGGGTGATCACCCATGCAAGTTCATGGGACGCTCACTGACGGATATGTACTGTTATAGCAAGGTCATATATTAAAATGGCAAGTTTGGGGTGATGAGTGAGAGTCTCTGTAGGAATTGTTCATATGCCTTTTAACTAAGTTGTGATTTGTTTTATTAGCTTAATATTTAATTTATTTGTCACAGTCTCCTGAGGGATCAGCTGTTGTCCCAGTCTGAAAGACGAGGCAGTGTGCTCCCCTTGCTACAGACGGCTCTTTTGGAAAATTCATGCTGAGAGAAGTGTGGCCCTGCTTCTTTCCTGCCTCCTTTGCCAGGACTTGCAGTAGCAGTGGCAAGAGGGTTGTGTGGTCTTAACAACACAAACTCATCTGAACATAGCTCCAGCATGCTGGTTGCCAGGCAGGGAAATACATTGTTTGGACTGGCTTCACATTTACTCCAGTCACTCCAGTTTAGGTCAGACCCTGCCACCCTTGCTCCTGTGTGGGACACTGCTTGCTTCTAGGACACGGCAGACTGGGGAAAAGCTTTAGCCACAAAAGGCTCTTGCTGTCTAAGTGTTACTGCATCTCTTATCTTCGACATTTAGATCCTCACAATTCCTGTTTGACCACTGTGTAAACATGGAAGGTCCTCCAATGTGTAGCGTGAAGCATGGGTAGTGTCCCTCATCCCAAGCCAGATCAAGCCCGTGTGACTTGCAAGCCTGTAGTTACAGAGCAAGAGGGAAGAGGACAGAATTCGGCTGAAGCATTCTACAAATTTTCACTCAAATAGGATGGAAATACAGTTTTCACTGCCAGGGAAGCTCGTACTGTGAAATCCAGAGAACCAAATAAATATGTCTCTCACATCCCCTCTCTGTGGCCCACCAGATGTTCAATACAACCTCCCAAATCACAGCATGAGGAAACAGCAGTGTTCACTTGAGAGATGAAAAGTAAAGCTGCTCATACCTTCAAGCAATGGGGGAAACCCCTTTCACATCTCCCCTCCTGCACAAGCAGGCTAGGGGCTCAGGATGTTGACCTCCCTTTCCAGCTAAGGAGGGTCTCAAACTCCAAGAAAGGTCAGCTAGGAGTTTCAGACTTAGCGTCCTAATCAGGAGAAATGTCCCTTTAGGTGTCCCCTCCTGTGGCATTTTTGCTGTTGGGAGCTTAGAAAGCTCCTAACTCTCCTGCTGGTTCCATTTCAAGTGACAGGAACTAATCCCCACCTAACTCCCTGCTGGCAATTTCCCATGTCAGGGGGACTCTGCTAGGGCCAGGGACTCTGCAACCCTCCCAGAATAGGGTTGCAACATACTAACCCTTCCATGTCATCTTAGTACATATGAGTACAGATTGATTATATGTGAGAAACTGGCCTTATAAAAATAACTGAAATATAGACAGAAAGGTGTTACAATAAAGAGACAGAGCGAAAGAAAGACTACTGTAAGAAATACTGAGATATGGGGTGGGAGAGGGGTAAAGGGAGGCAGAGAGCTTTAAGGGATGGTGAAGTCTGGTACAGATGTGCTGTTTTAATTCAGGGTAGTTTTCTCCAGGGAGGTGACAGCCGGACTAAAGTGTAGTCACCGGCGTTACACCAGGAATGGCTTTGGCTCCGTGTGAATCCTGTAGGACTGGACCCTGTGACAATTCGCTCCTTACTCTGTGGGCCTCCAGATTGGTGTGCTAAGCAAAATAGGGTGCAGCATTCTCTTAAAGATAAAAGGACTTGTTCAAATTTTACATAATCGTAGAATTATTCTTTACAGTGGATTTACATAGACATTGTCAGTGGGGAATTCTCTCCGCAGCTTCAATTACTGTATTTTCATGTGCATTGTCTGATAGGAGATGTGCTGGATCTCAAATACCTGCTTACCTGATTAATGTGGATTATTCATCCCATTGTAATTACCTGTGAATTTTAGGGTAGCAAACATGTGAGAAGAATTTGTATAAAAGCCGCAGGATTTTTGAAAGGCAAATATTTCCCAAGAATCCCTGTATGCAGGCTGACATATTTCATTCCTTATGGTGATACTCTCTGCATTACAGCATTTGACTTGATGTAAATGTGATAGTGCTAAGTAATACTGACACGCTGCAGTGAAATGCACTAAAGAACTACACTAGAAAACACCTGGATATTGAGCAGTTTCAAAAAGTGAAAGGTTTTCATCATCAATTTTGCTCTCAACGAAACTGCCCTCAGATGTCTGTTGTCTTGTTATTTTTCCTCCTAATTAAAATCGTGCCATTTTAGCTGGTCACGCTTGTGAAGCAGGTACACTGAATACCCCACGAGCACGAACATGTGGTGACAAACACAGCTTTAGCATTAAGCACCATTTTGCATGTCGCCTGACAACTAGGTCAGGCTGGCAACCGGTTCCACGCAGCCTGTGAATAGGTATTAATGTAATTGAGCTGATCGGGTGGGAATTTGTCTTAGTGGGTTGTGTGCTCCTAAATCACTCGGGACTCACCTCTGCCGGCGGGGGTAGGCAGATCTGAGCTCCTCCGCTCACACAAGAGGCCAGACGCAAGCGCGCTTTGTTGTTTGGGAAGTCGTGCAGGTACATCCCCATGTTTCTGTGCATGATTAGCACTTTCTTGAAAAGCCCAGCCTTCCCTTTTCTGGGCTGAGTTAGTAAGTGGGTGCCAGAGGAAAAAGCCCGATGTCACCATTCCCTTCCTGCACCCTACCTTATTTGCCTCCTGACGCAAGGCTTTCTGAAAACAATTTTTTGCCTTTTACTTTTAATAGCCAAAACACTTCCACCACTAGGATTCCTACTAAAAATAGGGAAGATGAAACAGAAACATGACCGTACTGCCAACGGAGCTCACAAAGACAGACTCTGATATCGGCTGAATTCTGCTGAAGGGTTTAGAAATATTCTCCCGAATGATATTTACTGACCTTGCTAATTTTCACCAATGTCATTCTGCAGCTTCAGGTCAAAACAGACTGAAGCGAGGGTAAAGAGGAGCCTGAATCATCTGAGCTACATTTAAAGTTAAACAGGGCTGCCGATAAGAGCTTTATGATCTTGAGCTCATTATAGCCTGTGCAAGCAGAACTATATTGATACATCAAATTGAACATTAACACTAAAAACCCTGTGAGCCGCCTTTCCGTTGCTCTGGGAACATGCACAGCCCATGCCAGCACAGAAAGCAAACGCAAAGAGCTTAAGGAGGTATCTATCTGCTCACTTGGTGTCCCCATTCGTTTAAAAGTTCTTCGGCCGCCCTTTTTTCCTTCTATCACATAATAGGCATGGTGTCCGTCATCTCCCTCTGAAAGCCTTTTTTATCATCAGTGACCATAATCCAGGGTTACCGCTTCCTGACAGTGATGTATTGTATCTCTGCAGTTAACAACAAAATCGCGTATAGCCCTCAAAGGACTCAAAGGATTTCCTCTCCTCTTTCGGGCATTTCTTCCATTTACTGTTATAGAGAGATGATGGTGAGGATAGGGTTAGATGTGTGCTGATAGGACCCATGTCCCTAGACCTGTTTATCGTGTTATCATCAGTTCAGTGTTTTACCTATTTATTCGGTGGCAAAGAGTAACCTTGTGCTGTTACCACAGGAAATCTCAGCCTTTTACATATGTATGTGTGAACTGAGTCTGGAGGCTACGAAGTTAGAAAGCTGTAATAGTTCCCATAGTTCCCATGTACTGATCCAGGAACGGGTCTCAACTTTGAGCCAATAGACTCTATTTCTGTTGTCCCTCAAGGGGACAAGCCAACGTCTGCCTCTTTGAGAAATCCAGCTCAACTTGTTCCTGAAACACAGTGCCAGACATGCTGACATGCATTGAGTGAAGTGTTATAATTGAATGGTTTGGACAATTTGAGACTTGAGATGTGATGAATACTTCAGCAGAAATCCTCCTGATACTTTCCCTTCATCTACAAAGAGAGTGGGTGGTTTGATATCTGCATCACTAGTTACCCACCAAACCTTACTGGGAATAATTAACACCTGATCCAAAGACATAGCAGTTATTTCTTTCAAAAAAAAAAATACATGCAGAAATGAAAAGATGCCATTTTATTATTAACCTGCTCTGCTGTAACGAAAAAATGTCATCAGATTAAGGACCAGATCCCGCTCTCAGTTATGCACGTGAAACGCCACTAAACCCAAAGGAGTCATGCACACGTGTGGGCAGGATTTTGCCCGTAATCACAGATAGCACCTTTCCTCACAGCTCACATGCAATGTGGTATAAATCTGTCTGAGACTTTCTGAGGTATATGAAAGTGGTGACATGCTGAATTTGGAGGATGGTAAACAAAAATACAAGTGATTTGGAAAACACGCTGAAGGAGAGATTTTTAAATATGATTTCACTTTGTCTAATTCACTTGTTAATAAGGCCATCCTGAAAGTTTCATCTGTCAGTCTGTGTTTAACTGTGCTATTGATAGATCTGAAAGGGTTGCCTACAGCAAAACTTGCGCAGTACTTCTCATTATAAAACTCCAGCTTTATTGCTTAGAATTTTGCCCCGGTTTTGACTGTGCTGAAACGTGCAACATCAGCTGCCTTTCTAGGGGAGAATTTTGTTGAAAGACTTTTGGGCAGTTGTCTTTCTAGTATGTCATCTAATTTTTCTCACCTGTTTCTGAGAAAAAGGTAAAGGAAAAATGCAGTTTACCAAATTAGAAATAAAATTACAACTGTTTTACGGAGAGCTAGCTGTTTGACCTTGGGCGAGGGATTTGCAATTTGACAGAGAAGCTGCCTTTAGTCCAGGATAGGGCGTTTGTAAACAGCCACCGGGAAATTCTGCTTTAATTCCACTGAGTCATGAGCCCTGAAAAATCTCAGGTTCATCAACAAAAAGGATTCCTGAAATTTTCAAGCAGAACTTTCCAGAGGCTGATTTGACACGCTGGTTACTACAAACACAACCGATTTCCACGTCCACGGTTAGAAGCTACCCCTACAAAGGCACGCTCCAAACATTGCTACACATTCCTTACCAGGACCCACGCCACCCATATGCAGCTGGGCAGGGAGTGCCTTTCTTTGGCCGCTGCTTTCACCCCTACTCCCCCACTTTATCTCTAGCACCCCCGGCTGCTCTGTGCTGCTGCCTTTTTCCCCCCAAAAATCACAGGTACTCTCTCTTGAGGGCGACAGGGAAGGACGAGCTTTCAGAAGCTGTCTCAAGTTTCTATACCATGCCTTTTGGCACGTATCATTCATACTGAAGTAACTTCACCAGCTTCTGTGACCATGAACTTCACTGCGAGGCAGCCCACAGAGGTTTTAGTTAGCCCTGGGTGATGATGATGATAAATTAATACTACTACTAATAATAATAATAATTATCAGCAAATTCTCAAAAAGCAGTAATTCATTTATCCCTGTGCAACATGGCAAGTTTATCTCGAACTGCCCAAGTACATAGATCTGGAGGTCTTTTCTTCCTTTCCTGGAGGGAGAAGAAGAGGATTGATTTACAGCTGCAGCATAAGCAGCAGTGAATTCAGAGCTGGGGCTGCTCCCGTGTCCTTCTCCCAGCAGCCCCACCAGCCAGAGCTCTCCCCTGCTGTGGGAGACACAGGGATCTCCCTCCTCCCTCTGCTGCCAAAACGGAGGATATCCCACAGGTGTCAGGATGGAAAAAATCCCAGGGTTCTGCTTTCAGACAAGCAAGCCCTTCTTCAGGTCTTGAAGAACGAGCTCGCGTGCCAAAAAAATTGTTTATTTTTAAAATTAGACTCGCTGGTCTATTTATTCGTATGAAGTGGGACAGTGTCAAGGGGACAGTGTGGGAGCACGCATACCCAAGTGGAGGCTGGAGCTGGGGCATTGCCCTCAGGCAGAGGAGGGAATTTATCTTGGATCTGCTGGTCCTCAGGCTTTTCATATATCTTTCAACTTTCAAGACCTTTTGGAAAAAGGAAACCACCCTAATTCCTTTTCCAGTTCAGGCTAGATTAGGTCTTTCATATCTGAAATAAAGCTTTTAGCTGTGGGTCAAGTCAGTGAGTGAATGCAACGACATTTTTTCCTCTTTTTAATTTTAGGGAAATATTTCAGATTCCGTTCAATCCAAAGTTAAACTGTAGTTCAGTAATTTTTTGGCTTCATTTCTGAACGGACCCCAAAATTTCTCACTGCATGTCTTGTTTCACGCAATGCCCTACATCCCGACTGCTTCTTGGTGGCAGCTAATGCAGAGCTGGGAGGATAATTTAGGCGACAGCCATTCAACCCAGCATACTTTCTATTAATTACAGTGGGGTGGGAGTATTGGTTTTCCTCTAGCTGGGAAAAATTATATGAAAAGAACACATACCACTGCAGGTCAAATCCCCATCTTGTCCTGCAAGCTGCAATATGTCATGTCTGTGGAGTTGCACCCACTTACAGAAGGTCTGAATTTGGTCTTGCTCTTTTCCGATGATGTTTCCCTTTAGTAGCTCACTTTATGGTCATTTAACAGGAACCCAGCACACATGCAGGAGAGGTGTCACAACATCAGTTACCTGAGATTATTGTAAATGATGTGCCAGCACCTGAAGGAGATGTTAGGATGTATGTCAGATCATCATAATAGATACAGTGTTGTACCAGGCAGTACAAAAACAGATGTATTTATAATTCCTGCAGCTGCAGCCCTGCTATTAGTTAAGTCTAAGAATGGAGCCACCGATAGATTTGTCATAGATGAGTTCTCTCTCTAATAGAAAAAAAGTGATGAAAGAAAATAGATGGTGACTCAAGTTATTGGCAATACAGAGAGTCTTTAACTATACGTCTTCAATTCAGAGCCCGCCAGATGCCTGTGCCTGTCATTTGTTCCTCCCCAAACCATTCGGTGCCCTCTGTGGTACAACCTGATGTGGTCTCACTCCAGGTGCCAGTAAGAGGGTACAGTTGCGGTGCCATTAGTGACAGTCTCCCCAAGGAGAGGAAAGACGTATAAGAAGCAACACTGACTTACACAGTCATAGTGTTGTAGATCTGGGATGAAACATGCTGGGAAGGGTCCTCCTCATTGTGTCTGTCTCTGCTGGAACTTTTTGGAGATGGATAAAAGATTTTGGCTCTTCACATTACACTCAGAGATGGTTCAGGGACCCATGAACTAAATTCAGCAGTGAACTTGAACTGAGGTCCTAGAAACCCTGTAGCCATCTTAGCATCATCCTGTACTGAAACTGTCGTACCGCCGCCAGCTGCAGCCCTAACGTAGAGCTTTCTGCACCATATTTCATTACTTTCACCCCGCAATCGTGTAACTTCAATAACTCTGAATTAATTTTCCACATTTAAAAGAAACAGAAGGGTACATGTCTAGAAGTTTGGGAGATAACCATTAGGGATCAGCTGCCGAGTCAGGCTCCTAGGGCGAGAGCTGATTACTCAGACCTCATCATGAATATTCAGAGATGGAAATTAGAACGCAAACAGTGGAGTGGGGTGAGGTGATCAGGTAACACTGGCATCAGAAAAGCAAGCTGGGGAGAAAGAAAGACTAAACACATTTCCTTTTCCTGATGATGGTGAAGAAAAATGGCATCAAAATGTGCTACATGACTTAGACATTAACAACCTACCTTGTCCAGGGACTGATCCAAGAGCCATGTTGTGCTAAGTTGTGGGTTTTGAACACAGAGGTTATCTTATTGTAGGAAGTTTTCTGGGAGTCTTCACGGAAAGGACTATGTAAAGACCGCCTATGACTTCCATGCCTTTAAAGACACTTCAAAACGGATGTCCTTCGACTATAACACAATTTTGATGCACTTACCTTGATCTATTAATGACAAAAATTGCCATAATTAGGAATTCAAAAACCTCCATCAAACCATGTGGGAAATAATATTTAGAGGGGGTAAAATTTATGCTTTTAGATCAAAGTCCTGGTGTAATATTAGAACCTGTTGATAATATCATAGGACCACATGTGAAAGAAATCAGTGTGTGTTTTTTGTTAAAACGTCTTAGAAAAGTGAAAAATACCCCAGCTGCATAAGTCTAGAAAAAACTGGGCATTATTAAGCCTGCCTTTTTGTGATTCTTAATGTCTATGTGCATAATTCCAAATCAAACATATTCACATTATTAACTTTTATAAGTTTATTAGTCTCAGTGCTAATGAAACCATTCATCCTTTGCAAATGCACATGGCTCCCTAATGAAACTTCAATAGATGGATCAGCAGTTAAGTGAGTACATCCAAATGTTTATGCCAAATTCTGTTTGCTGCAGTGAACAGGGAGACCAAATCTCTTCCAAGCAGATATCTATACTAACCAACCAACAGATGTAATGATGCCATGTATGTAATGAAAACTCCCTTTACCTATAAAGGATGTTACATTATATATAAAGAAAACTACGTTATATAGGATACTGGTATTTAAGATGTAATTTTCCTTTTGCTTACCCTGGTGTCACGCAGAGAAATTCCTCTTGAAACAATCAACATAAAAACTAGTGAAAAATCTGGCAAAATGAGAGGATAAATCAAATCAAAACATCATAAATATAAGAGAAAAAATATTTTTAACTGGAACTCAGCAAGAATTCAGTGATGGACGTTCATGTGCTTATTAGCTGAGTTTTGAAATCTAAAGTTTATGCTGCTAATTGTTTTTTAATGCTGTTTTCACCCTTCTGTCTCTTTTCTTTATATACCTGCCTGCATTTTTCCAGCTCGGTTTTCTAGATGGGTGTATATTTAGATGTTAGAATGGGAAGTAGCTGATACTCTGTATGACAGAATTCCTTTTCCTTGAAGAATTGGTGGGGCTTTTCCTTTCTGATTCTCAATGCAGAAAGCTATACCAAAGGGCCCCTTCTGAATTTGGGATTTTTGGCATTACTACTATTAAGTCCCCGGCATAAACATTTGTGTCTTGACATTGCAATATTTTGGATTTTTTTCCTTAGCATGAAATGTCTGAAAAATGTATAACATCTGGGACCTCAGGATTCATTTTCAGGAATTCAGAGAAAGGAAGATTTTATTATTATGCCAAGCAAGAGAGAAAAATACATTTTCTTCTGGACTATACATATTATCTTTTCTTTTTTTTTCATTATTTTCTACACTGAGGTATAAATACTGTGCCTGTAGCCAAATATGTATCTGCACAAAACAAACAGAAAACATTCTTAAACCAATGAAGTATTTACTTTTTTAAAGACATTTTAATCCTATTAACGGTAAATTATATTACCTATTGTGAAAGCAGACATGAAAGAAATATCTGAAGCATGCAGTTAATTATGATACCAAGTGAAACATAATATTTATGCTCTCCTTGTGTAGCTGGAACAATTTTTCTTTCACTAACTGTGAGTCATCCACTGATTGAAGTCTTGAAACTGATGATGAGAGAGTTGGCTGGCACATCTGCCATAGAGGTTTCATTCTATGGATAATTAATACTAAAAAAAAAAATATCTGGGTTTTGTTCTTTTATATTCCCAGTTCTCTATTTTTTAAACAAAATCTCCTCCTCCTCCTCCTCCAACATATCTCTCTGTTTAGAGGTTATGTGCTTAAGAATATTAAAAGACATCAAAGTCTCTGATAAAGCTAGGGAATGATTTTGCTGAACAAGGGTCTGAACCACAATTTCAGATTGAAGTTGCATTTCCATATCAGAACACCAGAAATCTTTGAATCCTGATTTTTCCTATGGTCCATTTTAGCGAGTGGGCTCAGGACATAGTCTGCTTAACGCCCTGAGTTTGGAGTCTTCCCCTCTTTCCAGAAGACTGAAAGTGTTCAGAGATCCAGTTCCTGTTACAATACCCTTCTATTTTAAGAGGTTGTTTTTCTCCCATTGTCTTGCTTAATTTTTGCACTTGTTCATATTAGGTGCTTGCAGTGGCTGTTTAATTAGCAAACTAATGCAATTGTGTTTGATTCTTATAGCCTCGATTCTGTGTCCCAAATCAGCAGTAAAGTTGTGTATGGTAGAGAATCTTAAGTACCACACCCTCTTTACTTGCCAGTTTTCTGCTGTACTTATTTTTCCTTTCTTTTTTTTTTTTTTTTCCTATTGGACTTTTCTATTTTATTTTCTTGTTCATTCATTTGGCTTCTATTTTTTCACTCCCTCTCCTTCCCAAAGGATGCCCTTATTTTACCACCTGATTGTGAAAAGATTTGCTTTGAAAGTCCGTTCATACACACCCATCTGAAAAGTTACAAGAAATCAGCCAGAAAGGTGTTCTGTGAGGAGTACAGCTGCTCTCCTCCCCCAGGAAAACTAATTCATCAGCTCTTTGAAACAGACTGTCTTCATTGTTTAGAAACGAAGAGCTATAGATTTTGTTCGTTAACGTAAGTGCCCTGCATAGAAATACCATCTAGTGTTACAAGCAGGAGGCAACCCCTTGGCGCTCATGACTTCAGTTAGGTTTTTCATTCCAGCCTTAATAATTTTATAGGTTTCAGGTGTTTAAGATCCTGTTTTCAGGATCTTAAAAACACAGTTTCTTCTTTTCCCTTTGTAGCAGTAGTTTCAAAAATTTCTTTGCACTATGACTGATCCTCTTATAATCTGGGGTTTCTTGACATGCAAGTTCTTCTGTTCAATCGTTTTAAAAAAATCGCTTTCTAGAGCAACCTATGGCCCTCCCTTCAGTTCAGAGGAACTTCCCTTTGTGCCTTGATGGTACATGCCCCGACCCTGCAGCCAAATATTAATGTAGAGGTGTATTTCAATCCTATGAAACTGAGGGAGGAACAAAGAGTACAGTATGTGTACATTCCTTCCATTGCCTTTGGACTGACTGGAGCACAGCATCAAACGCAACCCATATCAGAGGCCAGTCCCAGCATTTCTTCCTTCCTTGGCATATCAATAACCAGCCAGTTATTGTCTGACTACATTTTATACACGGCTACATGCACAATCACCCAACCCCCATGGAGTACAGAACCAGTTGCTAAAATGAAATACATTTCAAAAGATACTATAAGAAAATCTGAATGTCTAATATCTCCAACACAGTTCCAATTTTCCTAATGCATGACTCCACTCACCTTACCTAAATATTCACTGATAATTTTCCTCCATCATTCTCAACTCTGTAAGCTTTTAGGGACAGTTGTCATAAATCAGCATTTCATTGTTTTTGGCTATCACCTCTTTACAATAAAAAAGATGTTATCAGTTAAAAAGTAAGAAATGCAGTATGGTCCAAAGAGCACAATTATAGAGAATACTATCAAACTACAATATAGGGCCCATGCAAATCCACTACTGTTATCTGTTTCATAGATTGCAAAAAGCTAGCAGTAGTAAATGTGCAGCAGTATAAAAAGGCAGCGATAATACAGAAAATAAAAGCCTCTCTAATCCCTATTAGCAATTTGCACTAAACAATGGGAATAAACTCCCCGTTAAAATTTTGTTCTAGGAATTTACCATAACCTCCTCTTCTTTTTTATGCTAGCGCTAGTTCTTGTGATATCTCAGTTCAGTTTGCTAGTGGAGGTGACAAACAAGTATCAGCAGATACATACAGGTATACTAAATGCGTATGACACATAGGAAGGACACCAGTATGCTGCAAAACCCATTCAACTTTTACGGGTTTTGTGATCTCCTTTGAACAAAATCTGCAAAATCAGCTTTTATCTTAATAGCACCTTCAAGAAGTAATTTTTTCTATACTTCTCAAATTCTCATTTAATAGATCTCTTTGCAAAGTGTCAAGGAATTAGGTCAATATTTAGCTGTAGTGAATAGCATGACTTAACTAAGGAAATTCACATCTCGTGACCCTGCGAGCATCTGCAGATGAATGGCACTTCAGCCAAAGGTCTTTGTCTGAAAATGGGCATTTGCAAACGGTCTCCTCAATGTATTGTCTCACGGCAGCTTTCCACATAGCTGTGGTTACCATACTCACAGAAGTTTGTGCTCCGCTTCTGCTGTAGTGAGCCCCACTCTCTGGCCAGGCAGCTGGCAAGCCAGGTAGTCCAAGATTCACCTTCAGAAGCGTACTTTTTGCAAAAAGGGAAGGCGTGAAAGCAGAGCTAGAAGCATAGACAAACTGGCCCACACAGCCTGACCCATCTCCTCCTGAACGTCTATTGAAACTGATTGATCTAATGCCTTGCATCTGCCAAACTGTCGTTCAAGCCAGAGGGGATTTGGATGAAGACAGGGGAAGCATTGTAAAAATGAGTTTGCGTGTTAGTTCACTGAGCAAGCTTTGAACTCCTAGGTATGGCAAAATTAGCTTATTGGAAAGACTATGCCCGCGATGAAATGGCTTCACGAGATGGGGGAACATGAAGGGAAAGGGGGAAGTGCTATTTGAGGAGTTAGAAGATATCTTCCCTTGATTTGTTCCTGAAAGAAAAAAGATATCCCAGCTGTCTGCTGCATTGTGTGAACATATACATGCATTTAAATTACTTATATCATTACTTACAGATGTAATTGTGAAATATGTTCTTTTTGCATTCAAAATTAGGGGCAGAACAGATGGTGAAAACTCAGTTTAAGGCAATATGTCCATTAAAATAACCCATACTGTTTGTGTATTATAACAATAGCAGTCTTCAGCATAGCTGAGATTTTTAGCGGTACTAGATTATGATAGAAATACAAATAGACTGTAGAACAAAATTCAGTATGACTGAAAATTCACCCTGAAAAGAATTAGCTAATTTCTCTTTGGTGGCTGTCAACAGACGAGCTCACCGCTGCATCCCCCTGCCTTTGCAGTATTGACTGCTATGTACCAAAAAGTGAACGGTAAACTTTCTGCAGGTCACGGGACTCACAAAAGTTTGCGAATTCCTCTGCTGTGATCATTTTTACCTAAAAGATTGCATATATTATGAACATGTGTACTTACTTTATATATATATACACACATATATATGTATTCTTGCCACTGACAGGGTAACTTCTTTGTAGGAAAAGGGGAGTGAATGTGTTTAGGTTTGCATATATAACAGCCTGCATTCCCAATTATTCTTTCAGATTTCCATTAGGAGAACCTGAATTCATTAACATTGAAGTTTGCATCAAGTGTTTTGAATTTACAATATTCAAGGAATTTTAAGGAAAAAAATTAAATTAAAAGTCTGTTGAATTATTAATATTAGTTTTTAAAGTGCTTCACCAATGCAATTTCATGAATGAGAGCCAGCTCACCCGCAGTAGGTCCTAGCTGTGTCAGAGAGGTTACCTAGGGCATTTTGAAGGAGTTGAACCCCATTTCAGTAAGCTCTTTTTTAATGAAAGGGCAGCTAGCCTGGGGTTGCTAGCACAGGAGCAGGAGAAGCCCTGCTCTGAATAAGCAGGGAGACAGTGTAGGCGTCAGGCTTTGCCTGTGAGGCAGGTTCCCAAACACTGGAGGGGGAAAGTGCCCACACAGCTCCCAGCCAAGGCACTGTCGAATGCTCAACATGCCTCTCATCTTCCAAGAAGGCTGTGTGCCCATTTTGTTTTATACAAGTTGCACCCTGAACTGTACAATGCTCAGCCTGTCTCTCTTGGAGCTGAACTCGAGGGCTGCTGGCTCTGCCTCCGACATGGTTGTCCATGGATCGCCTTGGGCACCTCCCTGGAGGTGTGCTCCGGAAAGGACCCAGGCTAGGACCAAACATATCTCAGCTTTCATCTCTGGACTGTAGGTTTCTCACCCTCCTGAACATGAAGAAAAGCTTGCAAATGTGAGCCAGCTGCTCCCCAAAGGCTCAAAAAGCAGCAAGCCATTAAGCCTATCATGCTGTTTCCTGAAAAATCTCCCATAGCTTGTAGCCCAGCTCACTCTTTGCTAACACTGTGTATTGCAACCACTTTTTGGTCTTGAAGAGTACTTTTTCTAAAGCTGGTCAAATGACAACTACAGAAAATAAAAATTAAAAAGTGCATTGTATTTTGGATTGAATCACCGATAAGTAAAGCATCAACAAAATATTCCACGCCCTTCATTAGCTTGTGATACAGCACAATAAAAATAGAATAATATTATAATAGCCATGAGTCTTATGTCTTGCCATAAAATCTGGCACACCCTACATCATTTTGGATAAGTAATTTCCATTCAACTTTGTTCACTTGCACATGGTAAAGTAATTAACTGGAACATTTATCCTTTTCCCTCATTCGATCAGTCCTGACATTTCAAGCTGTAATTCCCAGTACATTGAATATACATGTTTTCGTTTCATTTGTGCAAAAGAGTGATGCTTAACTTTTAAAGAAACAATGATGGTTTGTGAGAAGTTTAGAAAAAATCAGATTTTGCTTCTGCATTTGCACAGGACTGAACACGACAAGAATCACAACTCTAATGTGTTGTATTACTCAAGGATGTAGAATGGTATGTCTTCATGTCGCATACATGCAAAGGAGAATTTACTCTAAGCAAGAGAGATGTAGGAGCTCTTAAGCAATAAGCTCAATATCATATCTACTGGAATTTGCTAAAATGCATTTATCAGTGAGGAATGGTGCCTTTAAATCCTACTTATAAATACGCAACTCTTTTTCTGTCATGGACTGCTAGAACAGCTGAGAGTAGGAAGATTATAACAGAAGATTGAAAGACCCTGATTTGGTTTCTTGTATTTATTTAAAGATACAAGAAGTCACGTTAAGGAATATAAGGTGGTCACTAGTAGATTTAATCTGCAAACAAGAATAGGCATTAACCATGAAAGAAACAAAGTTTTAAACCAGTACTCCAAAAGTCTGTATGTGTGTGTGGGAGGAACGACCGAGTTCAAAGGTGGAGCTTGGTGAACTACTTGTGTTTCCAGGATACATGAGGTACTTGTATCACACTTACATTTAATTAAACAATGTAAGTCTTCCAATGGATCATTTTTAAGGGCTGAGGAGTCTCTTTTTCTAGGCATTGATTCAAAGCTTGTGTTCTCCAGTTTTCATTTATTTCATTTTGTTTTCCTCTTACAGTATCTGAGTTAGGCTCAGATCTTCTTATCTGGCTATAGTACAAACAGTCAATGTATCCTTTGTTTCTCTTGCTCTTTTCTGGTAGCACATTGCAGTCTTTGGGGATTGGAGCCCTTTGCACAAAATATCTCAGGTTGTTATAGAAGGAGAAGGGGAAAGATAATTTATAACTTCTGTACTTACTGTCTGTCATAGCACCAAATTTAACTACCTTCATGGTCTGTTCAGCCCTCTGTTCAACTGCTTTATTGACAAGGTCTCACAGACTTTGCAGTGAAGCTGTTCTAGAAGGTCAGTGGAAGAACACTGGAGTGCAGCTCTCCTTAAGTTTCCCGCTCCTTCAAGAACACTAAAAGACTCCTGCTGTATGATCTAGGCTTTTCAGGTTGTGGTCTATATTTTCTTAACCTTCTAGATCCAAATGTCACTCAGAGGAAAGTATTTGACTTGTCTGAATTCTCTAGTTCTCTAATTACTTTTTAAGAAACAGCATTATTAATCACGTTTCTAAAACAGCCAGTAACTCTTAAGAAATAGATTTAATTACTAAGAGGTCCAAACAGAGCAGAGCACTCTCCACCTGTCAAGTTGGACAAGAGAAATCAAAAGCTTTATAGCAGCAGCAGAATCCTCCATTGATCTTAGAACAGCTGTTAATAAAGCTGGGATCAACAGAAAGATTCATTAATTCAAGAAAGAGTTAACACGGTGTAAAAAGGAAATGTTGCTAGTAGTAATTAAATGGTCAGCTTTTGGCATACAAATAGCAGTTTTCCAGATACAAAAGGTGTCCAACACCCTTTTTTCTAATTGTTTAAAATGTGATGTTTTTTAGTGTGTTAAAATCCATCATTAAGAAATGGAAAAAGCAAAACCAACGGAGGACTTGTGAAAGCTGTGGATGCACTTGTTTATTAGGTGACTCCTGATAATCAGAGGAATGTGTGCATCCATATGCTACTGTTATACTGTGGTTAACTTTCAGTAACACTTTTCTGTTAAATGGGAATAGCAACCTTTAATTAGGATTTGGGGTTTGGTTCTGAAATTGCCATACACCTGCTTATTCAAAACAGATGTTTTATCTGCAGTGCAGTTTTACTCATAATATGTTATGACGGCAATAGCAGGTTGCTAACAAAATACAAAGGAAAGGCAATATCTACTCGCTGTGTTCTCTTATAAGAGGTTAATAAAGTTGACTGATTAGGAATATCAGTTTGCTTTTACCAACATCTGACTATGTTAGCATGCCACATTATAATCTATGTGAATGTGTCCTTCAGCGCTCTGTCACTGAGACTCTAATTCAGTTTTAGTCAGAAAACAATTATAAAATGACTTGGCCTTTATGTTGCACTTCATTTTTGTAGTGCTTCATGCATCATCAGCTCTCTGCACATTACATGTCTCCATCCCCATTTTACAGACAAAAGAAGCTGAAGCACTGTCCAGACCCGAAGCAAGGCACTGGCTTGGCCAACCTCATGCCAGTGTCACCACAAACACAACAGATCCAGCGAGTTTCCCAAAGCCTCACCCCTCATGTAAGGCCATTCCTTCCCTGGGTACACTCAGTAGATCCTAAAGCTGGAGGGTGTAAGAGAGAAGAATGGGAGGGAACATTTCCAGACTCGCTTGCTCTGGCTTTGTAACGGGCTTAGAAGGTAGAAAACTCTTCTGATGCACAGAGAATGACTGGTTGCCCACTTTAACTAAAATTTGCTTATAATGTACAATCAATATCCTATGTAAGTTGAGGGTACCAGTTAGTTGTTGAGTGGCCAGGAGAAGCCTGGAGATGTCTGGATGTCACGAATCAGTTTCACCACGTTTATCTCAAAATGTGCACTGAGAGGGTTGTCCTGCCACCGTGGCCAGGCCGCTTGGGCAACTTGCATCCCTTCTTTGTCAGGAAGATGGAAGAAGGAGAGGTGTCAGCAGAAGGGAGGAGAACAGTGCTATGGTCACACAGCCCAACTGCCAACAGTGGTGCAATACCGAGGACCTGAGCTTCACAAAATAGACGTCAGCATGCTTCTCTTTGTTTCAGCCTTACAGTACTTAAGTGGGTCGTTGTCATGCCTTCTCTGTCAAGAATGTAAAATTGTCATATTGAAGGCTAATGTAACGTGTCAATTTATTTTATAAAGGTACCGTGTAGGTTTCTAATGTGATATAGATGTTAAGTAATACGACAAGAAAGGTATTACTATAACACAAAGATACAAATTTTCTGCCATATTAGCACTTTCTCTATTATAATAAAAAAGCATATTGCGGTTGAGAAGTGTGTATCAAGTCTGCAAACCTTGAGCTTTGGTTTCATCCAGTTTGCAAAATTTGTTTCAATTTGATCTCCTGTATTATATTTGCTGCCATCCAGAACAATAGTTTGGCACTCTCTAACTGGTCCGCTGCCTTTGCTGGCATGGCTTTATCATTTCAAAGAAGCAGGCAAAGCTTACAATGAGTGAACTAGCTTTGTTACCATGTCTTAAACTTTTTTCAGCCTAAAAAAATCAAAGTAACTATAGCCAAATGAGTACTATGCTCTGGCTTGCTTGCTTTTTGTTTGCTCTTTATCACTTTTCTTTTGTACAAAACACTTCTTGTAATGTCAGAATGTGAGAAGATACAGACTGTAAAATTATTATATATCGACTCTTTCTCTGGATAGTAGTTTCTTTTTAGAAGAAGGTTTATGTGATCTGACATGCAGAGAAGCCATCTTCTAGACTCCAGTTTATTGATAGGCCACAAGTATGTGTGGATCCACTTTGACTTTTGGACTTAAAGATATAGAAAGTGAAGCACCTGTTTAAGTAATTTGCTGAATCAGGGCCACAGAGAACTGAAACATCAAAAATTTATGTAAATACAGGTTTATAGTTTAGCAGAATGAACACGCCGAATGCATAACTGAACAAAGAATTTATTGAGTGAATCTCATCTCTCTTTGTGTCTGCTTTTGGAATAGCTGTGACCACATCCTGCTTTTTTATATTTATTTGTTATTTGAATATAGTCAGCAACTACCTTTAACAGATTTCTTTTTATTCTCCGGTTTGATTGTTTAACATTTGAGATTTATTGCTTGATGGGCTACCTATTGAAAGGACTGGAAAGATTCCCGTTGGCTTCAAAGGACAACGAATTGTGCCCGGAGCTCTGGTACAGCAAAGCATTTAGACACGTGTTTAAACATTGATGCTTTCAATGGGAGTTGAGCACATGTTTAAGATAAAGCATGTGCTATGGGCTTTGTTGCATAGGGAAGCACTTCAGCACATTCTTAAATGCTTTGCAGAACCGGCACTATAACAACCTCTGCTGTTGGTTACATTTTTTATTTTTATGGAAAAAAAATAAAATAAAAGCACTAGAAGAAGTTACTGTTACTTTATGATAAAAATGTTTCTAGTTTTGAACGGGCAGATTCGCCTCCTGTTTGTTCGAAAGAAAGCTTACATACACTTTGATCTATTTTTGAAGAGCAGAATTTAACCCTATCTTTATAAGAGATGAAGGGATCTTTTTCCATCCTTTTTCAGTAGTTTTAGTTTGGCACTTGTTTAAGGTGTTATTAATGTGCACATTCAAGAGAGTCTAGGGCCTTCAGTAGTTCTCTATTATGAAATGCCCTTTTTAGCATGTAACAACTTCTGCCTCCTATTCACCATCCACTTTTAGTGGTCTCCCTGTTATCACTTCAAATACTTTCCAGGGAGCGAAGAAGGAACAAGAATGCTCAAAGAAATGTCTTCTTCTCAAACCATGTGCGTTTTCATTAAGATTTTCTTAGCTCCCCACTCCCACACGCCTTTCCCCATGAAAAGGAGAGGAATGTGCCTCTGCCAACTATTTATCCTTCATTAGAACTAAATATAAGCTTAAAGGGACAGTCAGGAAATGCAAGATGCTAAGGCTTAAACATTTGCTTCTTTTTTCCCCTCGGAGAACTGAGCCTTTACCACGTAAGATGAATGCTATTATACATCGGCGAAGTCACTGGCAGACAGGAGCTACACAAAGTGCCAGTAAGTCCAAGGCTCAAGAAGCTCATGTTTTTTCCCAAATGAAGCACACAAAGAGAAAGCTTCCCCTAGGAAATGGGGTTGGTCATGTTCCCCGCTCACAAAATCTCTGACAGAAATCCTGTGGAGTTTCAGAAGAGCAAACCTGTATCTTTTCGCTGCTGAGCTTGTCTTTGAGCTTCAGTGAAGTGAATAGTGAATATGTTAAACCAGTTCCAAACTGTCTTGGGCACTTTTAACAGTTTTGACTATGCTTACACTGCAAATAACATAAGAATAATATTAACCAACCTTATAATGTGTTTACTCCATAACCCGAACATGTGGTTGCAATTCCTGTTGACGTATCCAGCCTAGCCGCGATAGCTGTGCAGCCTGATGGAGTTAGAGCCCCAGCTTGCCCAGCATCCTGGCTGAATACTCTGGCATGGCCAAAGCTGAGCACCCGCTATGCTCCTGTCAGTAGCTCAGCTAACTCGTTTAGAAGCTGGTGTGGATATAATTACCCCAAATACAACTACAGATTTGGATCGCAGAAAGGCGTAACCTTGAGAACACCCACGCACAAAGTCACACCACTTTAATGACACTGATAATAAGCCACTTCAAGTTACATCAGACCTAAAATCTAAAAAAAAAAGATAGAGAGCTACTGATAGTCCAAAGCTAAATATATGGGGATCAAATTCACAAAAACATGAGAGACTAGAAAAGACAGGACACCACAGAGGTTCCCTCAGGTTTTCAGCTACTTTCAGCTTTGACTTTGTGGAATGTTTATTTAAAATATGACTTTTTTGTAAGAAAATACTCATCTCTTTGGTTACTGTTCCCTACCCAAACTTCAGGGTTTGTGGCTGTTTCATCAAAAAAATGGAAAGAGACCACCAATTTTACCAAATTAAAAATAATGAATAAGCGAAACCTTTTTTCTATTGAAAAGAAGGTATGAGCATGTGATGTTATTGAAATTGTTTTTTATTTTCCTACCTGTAGTTTTCTCTTTGTTTCAGATGGCCTAGAAGTTTTTACCTAGAAAACTAAATAACATCTCTTCAAAAAACCTTACACGACCCACACTAAATCTTTCCAGCTACCAAGAAGCTCAACGCTGGAGAGCTGGCTACCTTTCCCTGATGTCCTGATGACATCTGGGGAGCTGGCTGCATCTCTCTGATGTCCTGACAGTGTTTATGTTCAGTTTTACAGCACTTGGTTTTCACCCTCTACATGCCGTAGAGCAGTAAGCATGAGCTCATGCCATCTCCTGAATCTCTGGCTACTTTCTGCACAGCATGAACAGCCTTTGAAACCACTCCTGGTAAAGCTTCCTGGGATGCCTTTTCTGCTTCTCTGTTGAAAGTGTTACTGGTTTAGACTTGAGACAGACGACACTCTCGGTAGAAATATTTTGAAAACAAAATAAATAAAAAAGAAAAAGTGGAAAGGAGTCAAACAGGCAATTATTTGTAATTGAAAAAACTATTGATTTTCCTTTTGATACATAGTCTAAATTATCCCTCAAGAAAAGTAGTAATGCATCTTTAAACAGATTTATTGGTCCTAGCATTAAAACGTGGCTTATTTAACTTCAGTGCCATCACATTTTTCTGTTTTCGTTTGATACAGAGATAGGACAGAAATGCAGACGCTGGAGAGGAGGTTCGATTTGGGGATCAAAAAGGTTCCGCGTCCTGAGGGCTCTAGGCCTCTTCCGTAGCTTTCGTTTTTTTCTCTCACTTTCCAGTTTGCAGGTCCCCAGCTCCCCATCCCTCCTTTCTGTGTGCCTAAGGAGCAGCCTGCTCTGCTCCACACCTCCAAGCTCAACTCTCAACGGGAGGCAACATTTGTGCCTCCACAGGGCTCTACCACAAAACAGACACACCATTTTCTAGCATACACTCAGATCCGAAGGTAAAAAAGTCCTTCAAATCAAATCCAAAATTACAGTATTACAACAAAATAATAATGCATTGTCAGGAGTCCCTACTGATACCTGTCTACCAACCTGCTGCTTCGGCAGGTTGGTTTTTTTTCCTGGCAGTCCTAATAATTCATCTGTAAGGTAGTCCATAAACCAATGTTGTGCAAAAGGAACGTTAAAGGCAGAATTACAGTGTGTTACAGTATAAAAAAACCTGCAAAATGGCTATGATTTTCCAAAGTATAACCATGTGTCTGGCTGGCTAGCTGGGAGGATGGATGGCAGAAGAAAAACTCTGCATAGTTTTGCCAGTGAAATTTACACAGACTCTGCTTCTGTGCCTTTGAGCCTCAGGTTCAGATTTACCTGTATTTGCTAAGGTGCGAGTCACAGCAGAAGTTTACCCATAGAAGGATATTTCGTTATGTTTCTGCATTCCCAGCACTGTCGTCTTCTCCCACTCTTTCCTGAGTCTCTTCTCTGGAGCCTAATGATACAGATGCATTCAAGCAGCCTTTGGTGGGAGTACTAACTTGTGTCTCTTTCTTCTATCCAGGACATACGTGCATAACCTCTGTGGGACCCTGATACCCCCAAAATCTCAGTTGCAGTTTGATTGGAGATGGGCAATGGGACAATGCATTCAGGAGTTTTTAGGGGAGGTCTGATAGACATTCAACCTGCTCACAATCATCTGGTCTCTTTTCCTCGGGAAAACTGGGAAAGGAACTAGAGTCTGCTTCACTAAAAATGCTTTCGTTTGTACATATATGCTATGGTGCTATGAACAGGCTAAATACAACTACTATGACTTTTACCAGTCTCTTGCAAGAGGAAAAGCAAATATGCATGTAGATAATTCTCTTTGAAATAATGTCTTTGTGCTAGGATGGCAATCGGGTAGGAAAAGAGTGGTAAACACAGATGAGGTCACAAATACTTGTTGTGGGAGATTAAAAGTATATCACAACATGATATTGCTGATATCCCCGTGATATCTTTGTGGCACATAATACAATTTACAAAACACAATGGCAACAAGGGACTTAAAATGTTTGAAGACTATGTGACCAAAAGCTGGCTCCAGCCAGTCAATGTGACGATAATGTGTAAATACATATACACGCATACATGCATGGATGAGCAGCAGAGATGTGCTATTGTGCGTCAGCTATTGCACTGGGACGCTTGGATGAGATGTAAGATAGAAGAACTGGTTTTGGAGCAGTGAGAGAAATATCAAGCAGAGGATATAATATGGCATATAATGATTTGGAGGTTTTGTCCTGCACAAAAAGTATCCTTCTTGCTGAAGAATACTAGTAGAAATTTTACACCACCTCACCCCCAAGAAGAAGCAAGAGAAAGGTTAGGCAAAAAAGTCCCTGTGGCCTCACGTGCATTGCGATTATTGTGTCCTGGCCATGCCAGGATTTCAGAAAAGGTCACAATTCACCCTTTATTTCACTTTTCCAAGCTATATCATGCAGCCCTCAGTCACCAAGGAGGGTCTGACCCAGATTTCCTCCCTTTCTTCTTAGCTTCTTGTCTGTACCTATCGAAATCTACTCCCCAGGCCAACTTTCTGAGCTTCATCATCTCCCTCTCATGTGCCAAAACAATCTTATTGCTTTCAGGTCTTTTCCTCCCTTTGATCTCTCCTTCTCTGTGGACATATTGCCCTTCTCTTTCTTTTCTCCCAGATCCCCATTTCTCCTTTCCTGTAGATCCTCCAGGTTGATTTCTCCCTTATTCACATCCTACTATTCCCTCAGGTTTTCCCTTTATAGACTCAAGACCCAACTCTCTATTACGAAGCCTTCCATTCGTGAGAGTGGGGGAGGGAACGGGGAGAAGGTCTGCAGCTTTTCCAAATGTTGTGTTGTTGTGAATACTTCCCTTATTGTGCCTGTCTAAAATTTAGTTTATACAGGTGGCAGAATGAAATGTGCCATCTCATAATTAGTCCCACATGCACTGCAGGCAATTTATCATCAAAACAATCAGCAGTCACCGTTTGATTCAGTGAATACCAGAGATTATCAGAAAATTGAGCTGAGGGAAAGGAGGAGAATGGGATAGAGCACTTTGGCTTTTGTAAATTCCTTTTTTTTTTTCTCTTTCCTTTTTTCTTGCCACAAAAGTATCATTTTCCCTGAAAAGTAGTGACCAGCCCAAATGACTCCATAATGAGTAGATTCACAGGAAAGCTGTTGTCTTGGCCTTTAAAACCTTTCTTTACCTCTGAATTCATTGTGTTGGACTTTCTTGTATACTTAATAAACTGCTTCAATAACAGCAATCAGCACGAACATGCTATTTCACTGCTGAGGAGGGTGTTCTCTTTCTTAGCTGAACACTGCTGCTGCTCCTTTTAGTGATGGCAGGACAAATTGTTATGCCTCTTTTGTGCAAGAAAATGTGCACAGCAAATTCTGGACACTCGTTCGTACACGCACACATACACAAACACACATTCAAGCACATGCGCTCTCACATACATGCACACACACACGCATAGCCAGAGGTATCAAATGCCCCAGGGGTGGGAGGCATGCCCCACAGGATAGCTAAGGATAATTATACTATTCTTTACTGCTGGTCCTCACTGCATCACTGATCTTTTTGATGGAGAAATCCAGTATTTAATGGAAAAACAGGACACCGCCAAGCTCTGAGGAAGTGCTGAAATCCATGCATCAGAGTAATCAGGGTACAGAGAAATGAGTCTGCGGGGAGAGACAGGAGTAGCCCAGTGGTCCTGCATGAGGGCATGTCTGCCTCTACCCTGCATTTAGGAAGTGTGGAGATGTATTATCCTCTGCAAAGCTATGGAGGAATGCTCAGTGATACGGTTGCCCCATATCATGAAACCATGCACTAGAGTGCAAGCCCCCGCTGTGGTCTCCAGCAGACAGAAGCAAGTAAGGATCCCTGATGTTTCTTTCAGCTTCTTACTACACAACAGTTTCAGAAATGAAGTAGTGGGGAAAACAAGAAACTTTTCTCTTATAGTCTCCCAAGGACTGCTCAGTGTTTCCCCTTCTGTGCTTCAATAGCCGCAACTCTTTTCCTACCCCACCCCCTTGTACTGACACACTGCTAAAAAAACTTGCGAGCCAGCCTTTAAAATTTTTCCACCATATGTTACAAACCGATCATTACAGTCTATGAGTCAAAACGAGTTTACTTTTTAAACAAACGATGTGTCAATAAGAAGAATGGACTAATGTTAACTTCTATTACCATAGACATGCCTGGAGATGAAGTGTTTGATCTATTGCTACTTCTTCAGGGCAACTTTTTTTTGCAAGAAAGGCTTGTATTGCTGTGTTCTCTATACCCTCTGCTTCCATTCTATCAATGTTCCTTTTGGTTTAGAGGCTCTTCAGTTAAATTAATATAGTGATCAAAAGCAGAGAACTGAGTTCAGGCTGGGCTTAGATAATAAATTTAGAGCTGCTTGGAAGAGAAATTACACAGCTAGAATGTATCCTTTTAGATAAAATTTCACAACAGGTAGATAGGTTAAGGTCATGCTATTCTAGACACAATATAGCATGACCCCAGTGATCATGTTAAAATAGCGCAATGTTTTATTACTGCATCGTTGAAAATCAGATGTTATACACTCACCAGAAGCCAATATACCCTCCATGTTCTGCTAATTAACATAAAATATCAAATACAAACAAAACATTCCTATATCCCACTCCAGACAGTGATAGTCATCGGTGTCAGTCCCAGATTGCACGCAACATATGAAGGTCTTGCATGCACCTGAACACAGGACAGGGCAAACACAAAATCACACAAAAGGTGAATGCAAAATAACTTGACTCATTTCCATTTCATTAAAACACCTCCTTCAGAGTCAACACGAAAATGTCAGTCCTTCCTTACCTCTTAGCTGAAACAGAGTAATGGCCATTGGCTGTACATACACGTGAATGCCAATACATTTCATCTCAGCTTACAGCAAAGTGCTATTATCAATAATTAAGAGTATATACAAAACGAACAAGACAAATAAACAGCAGACCTCTTCAGCTGCTTTAAGGCTGGTATTTTCCTTTGTTTCCTTAAGCCCTGACTTTTCCTCTGGAGAGAAACAAGGCAGCCATTAACACACAAGCCTGCACCGCCCTGGAGAGGGAAGGCAGGGTCAATGTGTCCACACTGCAAAGGAAGACCAGCTGATCATTGCCCTTCCCAGCCCTCACCCCTCTCTCTCCAGTACTTCCAAGTAGACACACTACTGCGGACAGTAGGGAGGTCTTGAGCAACATCCATACTCCTCACCATCTGGAGATAACCTTGCTTATGGGCATGGGTAAGCTCTTGCTCATAAAGCACGGAGATTGCTGGCTCATGCAGAGGTTTCTTACTCTACCACGTAGCGTGGCGCACGGACAGACATTGAGTGGGTGCCCAAGGAAGGTCTTGAGAACACCATTGTAGCCAAGCAGTAATAAACTGGAAGGCCTTTGAGAAGTGTCTCATTTTTCACACCTTTGCAACTTCTATATAGCAAGCTGGGACAGTAAAGGCATAACAAAAGGAAAAACCTGAGAAGTCCCCAGCTCCCAGCTGCATCTAGACCATGGAGACTGTAGAGGTGGGTGGCTCCCCTACTGTTGTCACAGCAGCACTGGTGGGCTGTTAACATTGGAAGCAACAGTGCTTCACCAATGTCATCACTTAACAATATAATATGACAGTATCTATAGAACCGATTAGCATAAATCAACATAATACCCACTTTGCAGCATTAGTATTGAAAACTTTCATCTTCAAGTAGTGGTGGAGGGACACAATATATGAAGAATAGTAATGATTTTGCTGAAGTGCTCTCACATGACATAGCACGTGAGACTGTACATATACACATGTGTATTTTAATAATGTACATAATACTATAGCTATGCCATTAGTTTCATGCATTCTCCTAAGAATAACATGCCAACTTTTCTGCGATCTTTTCTTAGACTTCGAGAAAAGACAAATTTCCAGGAGCTACCACATGGGGAGGGGTGGAAACAAAGGGGGGGGTATATTCATTTTGATTTCAAAGCACATCAGCATGTTTTTCTGCACCCAAAGGGTCATCGTGCATAGAGTCACGTAAATAGAGACTGCTTAAAAAAGTAACTCGAGGTCACTCAGAGTCAGACCCCTAGGTTTAAATTACAGATAAACACATTTCAAAGTGCAAACTTTGGAAATAAGGTACAGGGGAGAACAACCTTACATGGCACTTCCATCAATTTTGATAGAGCGGTTTCAATTTTCAGTGTAATAATTCAAAGGTCTTGTGGCTTTCTGACAACACTGAGCTCTCCTTCCCCCCTCCTCAGTCTCTGTCCTTCCCTCTAGTGCTCTGTGCACACTCTGAACATTACCCGTTTGTAACCTGAATGCTTTATCACATCCAAGTGTATTTTTGCGAGCTCTTCCAAATTCCTCACTTTAGGCAGCGTTTTCCTGAACGAGAGATCTGTTTGGGGTTAAGATGGCAAGCACATTTGAAGGCGGCAGGCAAAGTACAAATAAAGGAAAAGTACCGTGTGGTGTATGAGAGCAATCCTTCTCCTGTCCTAAGGGAAAAGAGTATGAACAGTCTAGACTCTCCAGTAGGTAAGGATGGGCAAAGACCCCCATTGCTTCACTAGCAAAGATGGAAGGGAAAACCTGAGGAAGATCCTTAAGGGTGGCACACTGGTCACTCTCTGCTTTACTTGCCCAAGATGCCACCCTATTTCCCAGTGCCTGGGGGAGCAGCAAGCTTACCATAGGCCTTGCTTGCCACCGTATGGCATTATATCTCTGCACTCACCCTTTCAATCACGTTAATGCCAATAATGAAACCATCTTTTTCTTTTATAAAGGTCTTAACCTGGCTTGTGCATTAATTTAGTTTGCCAAGTTATTTATGCACCTATAAAAATGCAGACTAGGCATCTCTACAAGCACAGACAGATCCTATTTATGCTGATCTGAAAGAGTTCTGAGCTCACAGTTAAAGGTCCTTGATAGCATTGGCCCATTACTGCACGTTTTCTAGGGGCCAGAGGTGAACGAGCCGATTCCAAGAGGAACCCCTCTGTCTTCCACCTTAACCTGAAGTCCATTATTCCCTATGGAACAGCCTCACTCCTCTCTTGCTGCTTCCAGCCAATCTCATAGTATTTCCAGACTGATGAATACAAGCGATGCTGACATATCTCCAAACACTGCTGCTGTGATCTTTCCAACCCATTTCAGCTACCATTTCAGCGAGCACTGGGAATATGTAGTACTGCTCTGAAATGAGACTGTATTCACAAGCTTTCTTTGGACAGTTTGGTGAAACCTGCTCTGAAAACACTGGCAGTTCTGTCCAAGTGAAGCCTGGAGGATTAGGCTGTATGTGGTACTCCAATAATAACACCAAAGTAAGGAGTATTATTAAGGACCAGTTTAATTTTTGAATGTATCATATAACACACTGTGAAAGTAGCACAAGGTCAAGGAAAACATCCATTATTTAATTTGACTTGGAGCCAAAGTGGTGGTGATGTTGCAGACCACACTTCCCACCCTGAATGGAACTTCCTTTATTCAGTCCTTCCAACTTCATCAAAACTTTCCACTCTCTCTACCTTTGTCATGTCTTTCTTAGCAAATACATTACAATCTCAGAGGGTCCTCCCTCTCCCTCTTTCTTTCTTTGCCAGACAAATGAGGAACACTTAACTCCTTTACAAGCCACATTCTGTTTCCATTTCTGCCATCAGCTTCATCTTAGCTCCAGGAAAGTCAAAGTAGCAGCAATAATGGCAGAATGTCATCTTAGAAATCAGTGTCATTGTCACCTGAACTCTTCTTTACAGATAACATTGCCTCTCCTTTCTTGCGCAATAGGATGGTGATTTCACATCAAAGGTAACTGTGACAGCATCACGGCAGACATATTTGTTTGGTAGGTGGGTTAAAGCAGTTCTTCAGCACTGTATGCCAATTAACGTTACTACCCACAGACTCTTAAAAAAATCACTATTTCAGTCATTAAAAAGGTACATGTGAATGCAAGATTTGCTAAGCCTGAGTGGATGTGATCAATAATTTACATATTACTGGATAACAAGTAAAGAAAACAAAAATAACAGCTTCGGTTTCAGGATATATGTAGCTGTCCTGGGAAAGTAAATATATTAAAACATTCCTGCTATATTTTATGACTCTGTATAAATATCAAAATAAGTTTATAAGCTGAAAAGAGAACGTGCCAATTCTAAAATCACCAGTCACAGCACTTCAGTTAATGCAGTTACCTCTCCCAGCTAACAGCATTCTGCAGGCAGTTGCTCTCCTGCTCAGGAGGCAAACCACACATCTGCCTTTCCAATACCCATGGTAAAAAAATCAGTCAGGAAATGCAGGCCTGCCAAAACACATTCAAAGGGAGTAGGGGTAAGCGGAGTCACCACAGGCACTAGGTGCAACACAACCTCTGTTGGGTAGAGTAGGGGGGACTCAGATGAAGCATTTTACTATGTAAAGACATCATGGCATTGGTGTCTAATTTTGCTTCCCTTGGCACCCGAGGCATCTCTTTCCACACTTCTACCTGACCAACGAGCTCAGAAGAAAGTGCTGGATCTCTCTCTCTCCTTTTATGGATAAAAAGGTCAGTATGGAGAAAGGTAGTTTTGCATCCTGTACTGAAAGGACCACGTATCTTTGGCACCAGAAGCTAGGCTGCATCCAATGAGGGGCCGCATTGTAAAACGAGATTTAAAAAGCAAGCCTTCATCAGGTGTGAAGTGTGCTTGAACTGAAATCTCTTGACAGGAACTTTACCAGTACCACAACCACTTGGCAATGTGATCCATTTGTTGGCCTTCTCCCAATTGCAGTTAACTGAAGTTTCTGTAACCCCGATGACCGTATAGGACTCAAAGATGGGTTTATTAAACATTTCTGTGAAATGCTCTGTGAATTTCCTCAGGTCTCCCCTCAAGGCCAAGAGGAAGCTGGATCCCAGATTTTTTCCAGATCTTGGTTTCTTATGAAATCTGGTTGTCATAAAGACATCAATGGAAAAGGAAGGAAAAGGTTTGATGAGCTTCTGCTCTTTCCTGCCCTTCACTTTGGTAGTATTTTTCTTAGGGTTATGTTTCTTGGGCAATACGCAAGGCAAGGTTGGTTTAACTTGTACAGCCTTATTCTTACATTGTCCAGAATCATTCATTTGGCATCAAGACATCTTACTGGGATGACATAGATAAAGCCATGGCAGAATTATATTGACATCAGTGGACCCAACTTTTATTCAAAGAACTGTACACCCCAATCGCAAAAGCTTCTCCTAATCTTAAAGAACAGACCAGAACAAATTTTAAGCAATAAAATTTACTAAAGCCCTTCTTGACAGCACTTTGGTACTCCATGAGAAAACCTGAGAGGAAAACATACATCCGGTCATCATCTGATGGAACAGGTCATCATTTAGTTTTCCCAACTGCTTTCTAAGCAACTGTTTTGAGTGATGGCATAGCAAATAGTCACTGTCTCCTATTAAAGTCTGTGCTGGATAGGTGCTTCCACCTGAGGAGATCAAATCCTTTCTAAACACAGTGGATGCCTCCTGCCATGGTGGTGAATTAAGATATTGGAGCTCTGAAGGAGGGTGGCGCAGGTGAGCTGAAGGAGTGCTCGCTGATCTGAGTGGGAATCAGGTCGCCCCTTAGGGACTGCCACGTAGTTGATGGGGGCAGCCACGACTCATTTTCTGCCAGGTCACAGGGCCAAGAACTGTAGTGGTGCCAGGGAAAACTCCTGAGTGGCTCTTCCCCAAACCCAGACTAAGAGCAACAACCGAAAACCAGGCAGTGATTTCCCTCAGACACTTTAGGACAAATATTTCTACTGATAGTCCCTTTGCAGCCTACTTTGCCTTGCCTTTTCTCTTTTTTTTTTTTTTTTTTTTTAAACATTTCCAATGCTTCTTCTGCACCAGAGCCTTATTTAAGACTGTTGGCTGGGAGCCGCTGGGAGGATTCCCAGTTCCCTGGGTGGATTCCCGGTCCCTGTACATCGCAGTATTATGAGTGTGGCCTCCTGCTTTGCCAGGACTTTAAAGGGCCCATCTGCCCTGTTACCATCAATCACATTGGCTATTTGTAATTCACCCCCCCACATACCCCAAATTACCCAGGTCTTAATTCCTGGTCCTAACCTGCATCCAAAGCTATTCACTTCTATTCTCTTTGCAGAGAAAGAAAAATATCTAATTTAAACCCCAAGTTTTCCCCTCATAACATTTATGCATAGAGTGCATTACTGCTATTATATTCTGAAGTACAGCTATTTCACCAAAAAAAATTCCTTTTTATAAGTGCTTTGCTCCCCGCTTTTTTTCTTTTCCCTTTATGTTGCATATACCAACAGGGGCCAACTTTTTTTCAGTATTGACTTGGATTTTGATGAATATGCTTCTATTTCATTTATTCTTTATTTGTGCAAAAGCTAGGCAGTATTTTTTATATTGTTTCCCACTTCCTTTTTGATTAAACTGTTATATTTGATTTTCTAGAAATAAAGCGGTATAGAGATAGAAAAAGAGAGAGAAATACATCATGCTTGATTCTCCCCTGACTCACAGCTCTGTAAGCTCTGACCCAAAAGCCAACCTTAACTCACTGGAAATAAGTGCCCAAAGGGAAGCCGTCAGAGAGGAAGCTCTTCAGAAAGTGACTACCCAAGGTGTTAACCACAGGAGAGTAAGACCTTTTCCACCTGAAATTAACCAAACTGCTCAAACAAAAACACTAAACATACAATAATAATAATAGAGGACCCAAGTCAGTCCTTCGAAACGGAATTGCTGTAATCAGTATCAAAGATCAAAGGTCAATGACTTCAGTGTCATTAGTTAGCATGTCAGGAAAAATTCAGTTCATACAAACTCAGCGGATAGGCCATATATCTGTTTTTTCCTTTGCACATAACTTTCCAAAGCTCTCTTCTTTGGGGCTGAGCGTTCCCCATTCTTTGTTTCAGCTTAGGCAAAAAGATTTCTGAGCAAAAAACATTGCCACCTCCAATACTTAGGGGGTGTATATAAAAAACCTCCCTTTTTGCTGCGTGTCCACAACAGGATGTGGCAGTAAACTGAGACCAGGACAGTAGCTTCTTCACTAAACCAGCCAGCAACAGGAGCATGGTTTCACCAGTGCCGCATGCTAAGGGAAAGAATTTTACTGTTGCTTATTTGAGCACCCCCAAGGGACATGACTGAAACATCCTGGGGAGAGGGAACCAGGTAATATTACTATAATTAAGACAATTCAGTGTAACCCTGAAAAGTGAACATGATCCCACAACCCTCATCCGCTTTCATTCTTTCTTCCCTTTTTCAGCCTGTCCAGCCCATAACCAGTACGGGCAACTCTCACCTTGCAGCGCGCGGTGACTGCCTTGGCAGGCCACCAGTTCCCAAGCTGCTAACTTTCGGTTAAAAATGCCAACAGTAACAGCAAGGAAAACATTAATTTTCACAGAATGACCAGAGGAAAAAGAAAAGCAGACAGTGAACCTTTTTATTTTTCTAGAGCAGAAAGCTTTAGGCCAGATGAACTGGGTCACAGGCCATCCTTGTTGTCTTTCAGCAAGGGAATGACAGGCGTTAGAAACAGATCCTGCATGTTGCTGATTCTTGCAGATCACTCCCTCCATTTGCCTGCATCTGTCCAAAACCAAACCTCATTGCCATTTTAACCACCGAAGAGGCGAGGTGAGTAGGGTTACTTGTTTGCATGGTGGCTGCTCCCAACCATAGCACTCAATATGAGATGAAACGCCAGCTTGCTCCACATTCAGTCACAGCTGAAGCCTGGCTGTGGGCTCCTTGCAGACACGTAGGAGCTCCCCTTGCTCCCTTCCCTCTGAGTCGAGAAGCATCCAGGGTGCTGCAGTGGGACCGGGGTTGAGGACCAGCCAAGGAGCCCTGCTGAGAAGCAATGAGTTGCACCCCCAGCTAAACAAGAGGTAGTGCGTTCCTGATAGCCCCAGAGCAGATTGGTGGCCAGGAAGAGAGGCCGGTATCCCCCAACAACGCCCCTTGCAATGTCAGCCTTCATCCCTTTTAAGCTCGTTCTTCCCTTCTCAAGAACCAGAAGTGGCATTTGTGCCTCGAATGAGCCTGTGAAAGGCCTCTAGGCCATCAAGCTATCAGCTGCCATTAATTGTGCTTCCCCTCCTTCAGGTCCCTCACAGTGCTTCTGCATCCCAGGGCCACCAGCCAACTCACATTGCAGACGAACAGCCTAAACTATTGCCGCCCGGCTGCCCGCTGGTGGGGTAGCCTGCCACTCAGCTGGAAAAGGCATCAGAACCTTATGACAGAAAGCGATGGCCAATTTATTTATTCGTTCAGCAAAGGAGCGGAGTGGTAGGTATAAGTCACCAGTGCAGAAACAGAGTGGAGAAGGCCAAGCATCCCCTTGTGCTCTGACGTGCTCCGTGTCAGGTTTTCACTTCCTAGCCCCTGATGGATAGTTTGCATGTAAATGGTTGCTAACAGACCTATGGGCACTGCCCCGATTCTCCTTCTGCAAAATCAGTGAGCAGCACAACTGTAGACGTTAGTAACGCTGCTGCTGCTGCAGCATCTGAACACTGGCTTGGCCAGGACTAACCTCCTTGTTGGAAGAAGAGATTTCAGTTCATAAATGTAGAAATAACTGAAATACTTATTTCCAAGTATAGCCACACAGAAGGTTTCTCTGAAACTGTGACTGACCACGAGGCAGTCGATGCTGAGGTATATATGAATAGGGATTTCTAGGAATCTGATTTCACCCATAGATTCATAGGAAGATCTAACACTACCATGGGGACAATAAAGCATTTACAATCTGTCTGCTAAACCTACAAGACAATTGTAGATTATGTCATGAGGAAGTCAGCTATCCAGCTGCTGCGTAAAGCTTTCTAAAAGGCAGTGACATACACTTAGCTGCAATCCTAAAAAGGGAACATCAAGAGAAAACATTTTTGCAATCGCTCTCCTTTGCTATTGCCGGCCTCTCTCCCTGTGAAGGGAGCAGTGTTTATGGGACCAGTGTTTGGAAAAGTAAGCTTGAATAGCAGTGTCAAAGGGTAATTGGCACAAAAGAAATCCCTACATTTGGAACAAGAAGAATTAAGTTTTCTTAAGCACATTGGGACCACAGAGGGCTTGTTGTTGATAGACCCACAAGTAGTAAAATTACCAGGTTCACACCAAGGGTCATAGCATGCAGTGAGACAACAGTTCCTTAAAGCAGTCAGAGCAAGGTCACGACTCCTATGTGCAACTGATTGATCCTCAGGGTTCAGATCTGTGAGATGCATGGGGGAAAAAAAGTGAATTTCACAGCATTCATTTACACTTGGCTTTGAAAGGTTTTTATTGAGGCAGCGATCACCTCGCATTTTTGCTTTTCATTTACTGCCTGAAAGACAGTGGAAGGATTTGAAATGATACATGACCATGGGATTTTATCAGCAGAAGGCATTAGTGCACAGGTTACATACATACTAGGTAAAGTTTTGCAGCTTTTGGTAGCTTTTCTTCTCAAGGGCTCATGTCTGGAGACTGGTCTTTAGTTTCCATTCAGCAGGATAGAAACTTGAAGCCTTGAGAAATGACAGTGAAACTACATGCTACCACGCCAGGGACTCAATTCTTAGTTTATGTTCATCATGACCATGAGTAGAAAAGTGCATCCAAGTCACATTTCCACTGTATTGATCTTGAACCTCAACTCCCAGAATGGACTTGAAGAATATTTAGGACAACCTGAGCTGGTTGTCCTAAAGGTTTAGGTTGCTCTAAATTATGTCTTCTGCCACAGACTGCTGGAATGCCCTACACTGATCTTCTAATCCCAGTCCTCAGCACAAACTGCCTCTGTTCCTTGGTAGCCTCCTGCCTCTTTGCAACCTGAGGGGATCTTGTTTCAGGAGTTATGCTCAGTTTCTTCTTTAGATTTTCATTTATACTTCTGAGGACAGTGGAAAATATTCAGACTCAAGCCTTAAGAAGGAGCCCATGGCTACAACACGCAACCTGAAATAAGTCTACTGTGCTTGCTGGAAACATCTGGGAAGCTCAGCAGTAGTCATTCTGGATCTTGTGAGAGTTTTGGGTGGCCTCAAGGTATGCTGTGTAATGTCCGAGGGGCATCCTCTTGGATTGATGACCAGGGTTATACAACAAGAAGAAACTTCTCTGTAAATTTCGAATAAGCTCAGAGGAAGGGCCTTGGGAGTTTGACCAGTGCTAAATGAACACAGCAATCAATAAAGCTTATAGCTACATCCTCTCCTACCAAGCTTCAGTGCCTGGATTCAGGGAGCTCCCTGTAGAACTGCACACAGACTGGATTGCTCTGATCAATACTGGAAGGTGGCATAATACAACACTATTAATGCATCTGGCCCCGTTGAACTCAGCAGAAGTTCTGCCATTTACTTCAGTCAAGCTAGGATTTCACCTAGTGTGTCTTTTCCAACTCTAATGTCTGTGATCTTGAGCACATTACTAAATTGCCAATGGGATCTGCCAACCATCACAGCCTCTGATTTGTCAAGTACTCTATTTGTATTCACCACATCTCTGTCGTGTAAAGGATTCCAGTAATAAGCTATTAAAGACATTTAATGTTACCAATTTAAAACTGAAAAACACAAACTACTGAGGTGGTGAAGTTGCCAGAAGAGACATCAGGCCCTATGTTAGAATATCTGATTCATCAACTCCTATATGTGCAAAGCCTGCAGATTGGATAATTATAGCTCCATCAGTGAATAGTGTGTTTATTAGACCCAAATTTGGTGCAGTAATAGAAGCGGAATAGAGACTAACATTATCAGAAGTGTTCACAGAGAGACTGCCATGGTACAAAGGGCTGGCAAATGTGGACAAATAAGGATGTTTTATTAAAACATAGTTTTTGTGAGGAATGCACCCATTTTCAATGCAGCTACCTAATAGCTAGTCTGCAATATGGTGCAGCAATATTACACAGCAATTAAGCCATAGAAGAGGACCGTGTTATACTGGTTACTTAGCAAAGCTCAAAACTCCAGCCTGACGCTTAATCAGAGAGAGATATTGTTTTCCAGTAGTTTCACTGGAGCAAGGCTTGACAGAAAAAGGAGGATCTCAAATGCCACTTATTCTTGCTAAGTCATTAATGGTGGAGAAAATACAGATAGCTAGACGGTTAGTCTGGTCTGGTGTCAATTGTCTGTGCATGTTAATGCTTTTGTGTGCACATAGAGGAACAAGTTACAGATGTTTAAAAAATTATGACAAACAAGATAACAGCCAAACACTAGAAGGGGCTGCAATGAATTGTCTTTGAGTTACAGGTCTGTTGTGGGACAGCTGAAGTATATGGAGTGAAAGTTAAGGAAAGGGTGATAGTCCCACTTGGCCCATATGGGGATAACGCAGCAAATAATTGTTAGACAAATGTGTTGTGAGAAACCTAAATAGACAACCGTCCAAAAACCAAGAAAATGCTCAGGCCTGAGTAAAAGTGCAGAAGTTGCCGTAGTAATGAAGATTTTCTGAAAACATGAAACTGCTGAGGTTTATCCTCTTTTACAGTTCTTGCGGATTACTGCAGTCGCTAATACGCAGCAAACTCCACTAGGTGTTTGGCTCAGCCTACGTGGTTGGTGCAATCCCAGTGAAAGGTCTCTCCTATTTGGTTCTGCCTCTCAATATCAGTTCAGGTCAAGACTTCAAGTAGCCCTTCACACATATCTGATTGTTCATGGTCAGTTCTGACAATAAATTTGTTTTGGGTTGGGTTTTTTTTTTTTGGTTAAAATATTTTTTTGAATTTTCTGCAAGATGAAAGGCAAAGAAAAGCATAGCTTTGTGTCAAATTCAGTGTCTAGCATGACTCAAAGTGTTCATCTTCTTTGGGAGTTTTTTCTGCATACTCTTCTTTTTTTTAGTTAAGTACATTTTTGGAGAAAAGCATCCACTTAAGCAATATTGAGACACTTTAATTTGGGCAGGGATCAGATGACTCCAGGGGTACCTTCAGTCTATTATTCTGTAATTCAAAATGTCAAAAAAATCTTTCAAAAGTCATTCAAAGCAATCCTGTGAATTGATAGAAATACATCATTTTTTCCTGTTTAACTAAATCTATATTTTTCAGGATGAAAAATTGACTGCAAATTTTCATCCAGCTCTAATTGAAGTTTTTCTCTGAAAACATTCATAGAACTACACTTTTGATTTTGCCCCTTCAGGAAATAACCTGTTTGCAAGTCAATTTATCAAAATTACACTTTCCAATACAGAAAATAATAAAGTACTTCAGATACCTTTCTTGTACCATTTTTAAAAAGAGTAGAACTAGAAAGAGGAGAAAACAACGACAATATATTTTAGAGTTTCTTTAAGTCTTTACAACCACATTCTTCAGCAGTGCTCTGTTTTCCTCACTAAATCAATCTGATTTTTCTTTCTGTGGGTCGTACAAGTTCAGATAAACTTCAAGAAGTAGCTTGTGTCACATTGTTTAACTATATTAAGCTTGTTTAACAAAATGCAGAAGACATCCAAAAACTATTAACACACAATAATATATCACCATTAAACATTTGAAAATTATTTATTCCTTTTAAGAGAAAAAGACCTAGCTATATTTTATGTATCTTACCCCTCAATAGTGTTTTCACTGTTTTCAGTGATGGTGTCTTGGAAGTCAGAAAACAATCTTTTGCCCAAACTGTTGACAAGTTTCATTCAATAAAAATAGATGTATTTGGAATATTTTATGAGGCAATGCAGCCAACACGGATTCTTTTGTTTATTTAATTATTTAATGTTTGGACAGTGCTTTGCAAGCATAATATGCTATTATTTTTAGTACTGCTTGGCCATACAGCATTATCAGCAAGATATGAATAAAATGCTCTCAGCTTTGCAAGCAATTTTCTTGATTAATTTCTTTGTATAAAGCAGCAGAGGGAGCTCATACATTATTTTTGGTGTATCACACACGAAAAATGATAAATTACATGTGCACACACATGTGCACGCGCACGCGCGTCTAGGTGACATACACCCATACATGTGTGTGCCCATGCAGTCGGCTCTGGGATGAACTGCACTGTTACGGTGGCTGTGCCTGCATTAGTCGTGCAGACCAATAGGAGCAGATATGTGCAGCGAAAGAGCTGGGAGCGAGCATCCCACATCCACAGCACTCACCTTACAGGGCCGTCTTGCTGGACCAGCTGCAGCCTGGTCCCATAGGCTGAGCCGCCCATTCTGGGGCTTAAGCATATTCGGTGGGCTCCCAGACGGCTTTTTCCAGCTGGATTTTACCCAAGAGGAACCCAGCTGGTGTGTTCTGACATTGCTCCGGGACATAAACTGAAGCTCAGCCAGTGGGGGTGATCCAGTGGCACGCATCAACAGCACCCACTTGGTCCAAGCCAAGTCACCACTGCTAAAGATGTATTCAGAACTTCTAGGTACCCTGCCTGAGCTGATTTGCAAGTGTGTAAGAAACTAGATGGATGACTTCAATTTAGGCAACTGCGTTCTGCCCGAGTGGCACAATAGGTGCCTACATGCTTTTTAAATTTTCCCCTCAGTCTCTGTAATTTTTGCAGGAGATGTTTAATGCTGGAGGTACACAGAGAAGGAAGTGTTGAAGTCACTTAAAGGACTGATTAAACTTCCTAAAACTTCTTGTTTGTGCCTGTTTGAAGGAGCTCATGGGAATGCGTCCTGCGTCCCAGGTAACAAGTGGTAGGACAAGAGGAAACAGCCTCAAGTTGTGCCAGGGAAGGTTTAGTTTGCATATTAGAAAAAATATCTACACCAAAAGGGTTATCGAACACTGGAAGAGGCTGCCCAGGGAAGTAGTGGAATCGCCGTCCCTGGAGGTATTTAAAAGACGGGTAGACGTGGTGCTTAGGGACATGGTTTAGTGGTGGTTTTGGCAGGGTTAGGTTGATGGTTAGACTTGATGATCTGAAAGGTCCCTTCCAACCTAGGCAATTCTATGATTCTCTGATTCTTTGTAGGCCCTCAGCTGGGCCCTGAAATCTGTAAGTCTGAGTTGTAAGGAAAGCTTAACAGACTTGCCCGTAACAACCCCTAGCACTCCCTGAACAGCACAAGTATAATTGTTATTTCCTTTAAGACTTATGTAGCATATTTCTTCTTCAACATGCTGGGCCAGCCAGTGCCTCGAGAGCATGATTTAGCTTCCCTAGGCACTCCCGTGAAAGTCTAGGAGGAAGCAAAAGGCAGTGGATGAGGTGGGGACAGCGTTTTGGTGGAAGCAAAGCCACAGGGAAACTGTTAGTCTGATGGACTATCCCATATCCTCCCATACACGGATGAGCGCCGTTGGGGTCAAAGATTGGAAATGGTGGGAAGAAAATTGGTCTGCTGATACCTTTTGCTTTCAGGCTGGGCAGAGGTATTGTGAACTTTGCACTATGGCTTGATGCTTTCGCTTCCAGACCTGGACTAAGCAGACATGAAAATGGTAATAATGGGACTGAAAAAAACAGCAGAGGTTGGGAGGTCGGAGAAGAGTGGGGAGGGGTGGGAGTGGGGTGACAAGGCACAATGCGGGAAGATGAAACTGAGACACCTAATGCCACAAACGCTTTGTGGTTTTAAAAAAAGTCCCCATTTGGGGCAGGGCTTGAGGCAAAAGGAATAGATTTGGGGAGAATTACTTGTCATTTCCAAACCAGCTGGCCAAACTGGTAGTAAAAAGCCCATAAACCATCGCTGCGAGAGAGGGAGAGCCACATTGTTTTTATTTGTCTGTAGAGCAATATGTGTCACCGCATAAATAGTAACTAATAATAATAACATGCGCTGCAGCTCTTCTGTGATATTTTTCAATAATTACTGTTGTAGTAAAGGAGTTTAGTATGAAGTAAAACATCTCTATGAGGGAAAAAATTGCTACCTCTTTCCCTCTGATATTTGTGTAACTGAATTAAAAATATGCAGATACATCGAGTCAAAAAAATGTTATTCCTAGTTCAAACCTAAAATCTCAAGCTGAACACCTTGAAAAATCTCTCAGCTACATTGTTCTCTCATATGTTATGAGGATTTTTATTTCCTTTTAACAGCAGTAAATCGTCAAATGAAAGAGGCTTATATTGCACATACCATTGCGAGACATGCTCATGATGTAACGTCAGAATGAACTATTTTTTAACCTAATATACAACAATTTAGCAGCATTAGAAGAACATAAAACAGATAAAAGTATAGCTTTTACAGCCATTCATCAATGGCCTTTTTTTGAAGAGTGCAGATACCTCCTCAGGCTAAGCATACATCTCTCTATTTCACATAAATACACAAAGTGACAGGGCTTCCAGTCAAAATAAACATTTGCTCAGTGTATACCTGATTTCCACCCATTTCATTCAACAGGAAAGATACTGAGGTTAACAAACACACTAATCTCTCATCTGCTCTAGGGATGAGGATGTGCCAGATCCACCAACTTGTGATTGAGTGTGTTCACAGTTTGCTGTTCCCCTGGACTTCCATGCCTTTGCATTGGTACTATTTAAAAGACAAACAAACAGACAAGCCTTAAGGTGGATCCAGTGAAAATGACTTTCAGTTTTTAGAAAATGAGAATGGCTCGAGGCAGAGAGGACGATGTCTCAGGTTTGGTAGCACTGCAAGGAGCAAGAAGGATTGCTGAAGAAAGCATCGTTTGGGGGAAAATGCAGCACAAGGTGACACAAAGATGGTATCAATGCACAAGAAAAAAATTTATACGTAGTATTGAACAACACAAAGTAGCTACAATTCAAGGCTAAAATGGTCCAAAACTTTCAGGAGTCTGAGGCACATAAATCTCACCAGATTTGAGGAAATCAGTGGTACCTAGACCAGAAAGTCATTTTTTTGCAGTCTTGGCTGTGTCTGCATCAAACCCTCCGTGGAAGGAAACATGATCCTGCTGCCTCGGCCTGTTTCTCCAGCAGTTGAGTAGTTGGAAGGAGGAGAGCTGAACACAGCTCTCTTACCTCCTGGGGCAGGGCTCATCAAGCATCGCTACACCCATCACCATCAGGGCTGGCTCCCTTGCCACACAGGGGCTGAGAGGATCTAATAGATCCCCTCTGGATCCCGCACCTGGCTCGCCAAGCCTATAGCCTGGTGCTTCGCCAAGTAAAATACATGATTTGGACACACCGTTAGGTGATCTCACACTAGGATTTCACGCCGGTCTGCTAAAGAAAAAGTAGATTTAGGTATTTTAATAGTCACGATGTTAGTCAAACCTGATTAACAGATTAGTTTCCACTGACATCACTTCTTTATTCTATTTACAATCTAAATAGCCCAGGCACTCAATTGATGAATGCTCATTTTCCTCCATCTTAATTAACTAAATATTCTTTTACTTAAACAAGCCCTCATTTTTCCATAGACACAGTAATAGATCCATTAGCAGGGTCTATCTGAGACCAGGGATCTTTTATTTATGAGGACAAGTCCAAACGGTTACTATTTTTTAATGTTTTTATTTTCCTTGATACTGTACACCGTGTAATGGCTTTGGTCCAAACAGTAATCACACAATGGGTGCCGTTCCTTCTTTCTTGACCTATCACACTCCACATGATTTAATCCATTGTTTTGGATGTTGCTGATGATTTATTGTACGAAAAATGTAAATGATCTGGATGGCAGATGTTTTATATTTTCTGACCATTCATTTTCAGTGGGAATGTAATTAAAATTTATGAAGTGTATCTGCTGAATTGCATTGGCAATTGATGATCTCCTCCAGTGCTGTCTGTCTGGAGATGATGAGTGATTGTGGACAGTGAGATGTGTTGACAAGGGCAGAAACAGACGTGATGTTACTGTCATGAGTGAGGCTACCTGCAAAAAGGCTGCCGGTTTTTTTCTTCCTTTTTTCCCACAGGAAGAAGGTGGCAACCAGAGCTGTCTTTCTTCTTGCAAGACAGAGTACAAAGCCTCTGCGTACTCCTGAAAGCTGTCACTCTTCACAAGTGCAATCTCGGTCTCTCTCAGCAATGGGCATCTGGAAGCCACGATATCACTTATAACAACCCATGTCAAGGATATTAATTAAATTCCTGATGGCCACCCAGAGAAGCTAATGAGTGTAAATTTCACAACATCCCAACTCATAAGGCAGCACACTTAACCTTTTCAGCGTTGATATCCTTCCTCCAGAAGGGAAGAAAAGCAGTGAGCTGTTTGCCAAGGGAGCGTGGTAAAGAGGAATAGGGAAAGGAGGAGATGCTTGGTCCGCCATCGCTTGAAATTGAAATGGATTGGAACCAGATCTGCCAGATTTAGATATCCCACAAGCCCAAAAGAGGACGGGAAAGGTTTTTTGCAGAATTGAGATCCCAGGTAGCATTTTGCACAGAGCCCCTATCTCTATGAAGCTGAGTGGATCTCCTCATCTCAGCCCCTTCCAGCTCCACGTGCAAGTCCAGCAGGTCTGTTTTTAACCCCAGGGAGCTATACTTACTGGACTTTGATTTCCCCTTGCTCTTGACATAGCATACATCTTATGTTTCTGAGTGCTATGGGGGAAACAATATGTAATTACTACCATCCTACTGCACAGCTCTCTCTACAATAAATGTACAAACAGCCTATATTAGCAAGTAGTGAATAATGTAAGTGCTATAGGACCAACAATCAGAACCAGGGAGTTTCTGACACCCATCCTTATCATTAGGGATTTTGATCACTTGAATGTTTAAAGTGCTTTCCTAATCCACAAACCTCATTTAGTATATCTAGCATTAGACGCTAATAAGTGTAGCCACCTCATTACCAGAGGCTGGTAAATGAGGATTTTATGCCAAAAGCAAACCCCAAAGGTAGTTCGTCACAAATGCCCCAGTCCCAGTCCCGCTGCAGTTACTGACACCACTTCCAATGAGTTCTGCCAGGAAAAGTGGCGTCCGAATGAAGGTGACTGTAGCTATCAGTTGATGAGCCCGTCTCGTGCTGAAGTCAGTAAGCTTTTCACCATTATTTCAAAAGCAAGCATTACAAGCTCAAGAACTAATCCAAGCTTCAGGCCTGGTGGTGACTGTGACGTTTGCAAGTGCACAATTCAAAACAGACAAGGGATTGAAATGGCAGGTGCAGCAGATGGTCAAGATCCTGTTACACAAAGGCATTTTTTGATTCATCCATGTATGCTCCCAGCTCCACTACTTCTGCGTGTCTTGGCCTGTGACAGGGGGCTGTGGCAGGAGAGGAGAAAGAATGAGGGAGGGAATGGCACACAAGGTCTGGTTAGGCAGATTTTGGAAAAAAACAAGGAGGAAGACAGATAGTCTCAGCAGACCTCACCCTAAAAGAGGCTTAGTAAACACTGCAAAGCTCTAGGAGCCAGGTAAGGCTAAGCTCATCTTTTGGCTTCATTGCTGTCTTACTGGGTGCCTCAGTTTACCTATCTGCAATCTTAGGCAATATCCCTTACCTGGCTTTGTATGCCAAAACTTCATTCATTAATACTGATGTCAAAGAGGGCATTCAGCACCTCACAGGAGGCCCAGTGCACCTGCATTAGTTAGCCATAAATCACGGGAAACAACACTTTGAAGTGTCAGAGAGATTTAATGTGGGATACAGAACAGAAGGGGAATGTGATGAACTGAGCCCCAAGCCCCAAATAAGGAATTTAAAATGCACCTTCCCCTTAAAAGTGTCAGCAAATGAAGAAAAAGAAGAGTGGGGGAGCCCCAAAGGCAGCAATTTTGAATGCTTTAGTTTTCTCTATTGACTTTAATTAAGCTCACCCAGGATTGGAGGCCTGTCACTTGGGGAACCTTTCCATAAAGAAAAAAGGAGTTTGCTCCCCAGGTGGGTTTTCCCAAGTTTTTCAGGCTCTTACCACAATATATGCCTGGCATCCATGACAGGGTCGTCAAAAATAATAGCTAAGGAATTCACTGTCTGTCATTCCAAAATAATTATGTATGGGGCTTTACTTGTGCTTGAGATGGGTTATATATTTCATTGAGAAAATCCATGTAGGCTAAAATATACATTTATATGTATGCTTGTGATATATGGAGGTTGCACAGATTAACAGGCAAATAAAGAATATGGGGGAACAGAGGTCTGTATACACGCATGTGAACCATGTTGCGAAAGTGGGCGGAGAGAACTGTCATTCCAAGGTTTGTTAATTACAATATGCATTAATTTTTTATTAGCCCTTTATCGGTAATTAATCACCTACTTTGGTGTAAAGTTCAGGCTTACAAATGCACCGTGGAAATTGTCCCTCAAATACGAGCCAAGCTTTAAGGGTCAGCCAGAACCATAGCAAAGATAGCAGCGTATTCCCCTCAGCTGGCTGGAAGGGACTTTCAGTGCCTCAGCATCGTGCCTGTGTCTACGCATGCAGCAGCTTTTGGGTGCTTGCAAAGTCAAAATAGTGCGGGGAAAAAAAGAGAAGAGAGATTGCAAGCAGAAGGGGAGGAGGTAGTATACTCAGTGGTATTCTTCAGGTGCACAGTTTGAATAAAAATGCAAAACAGGATGCTCCCATTCAGTAAATATTATCATTTTTATTCACTCATTAATTAAGTTGCTTAATTGCTGCTGTCAAAAGACTCTTGAGTTTGTGACTGGGGTTGTTGCACTGTTTTGATAGTAGCTGAAGAAGGAAAAAAGCAGTATCACTCGGCTTGCTCTTTACCTGATAATAAGGAGGCACTGGTGATAGGAGATCATAACGAAGCTGCAGAGTTTACACATGGAAAAAGATAGATATTTCCAGGAAAAAGAAGAAGGGGGAAGGTCAGCTTTATGAAATCCATCGGATGTTATTTCACTGGTGTGACGGATGCACCGTAGCTTGGGCATTATCCTTTCGTTCGTTACTCCGTGAAAATCATATTTATGCAAAATATTTCCCCTGTTTCAATCTAACTTTCCCACGAGGGCCCAGAAATGGAAATGGACTCAAGCCATGCCAGCCAATACAATTATAAATATTTTTTCTAGGTCCGTCTCCAAAGGATTATTTTAAGATGGTTTAGGAACCATCTCTTCCCAGACACCAGATTGACAAATAGCAAACATTTATGGTATATTATGCATATGTTTCTGAGACACTACCTATTCACACCAGGATAATGATCAGTCACTCAAGGATGATGACGATGTCACTCAAGACACTCTTAGAATCGGTGCCCACTTTATCGCAGGCATCTCACATCACAGTATCACACTGATGAAGTGCTGCTGTCACGACACATGAAGGTGTCTGTGCAAATGCCCAAGGTAAAAATATGGCTGATCCTGCTGACACGGGACAGGACCACCAAGAACCATTTTATTGATTCTAATTACTAGGTAGACTAATTGGAAAACAGATTTCAAAACAGGTAGTTGAGAATTGAATTGACTATGGCATATCCAGAGTCAGATCATTACATGTATGTCTACGTCTATAAGAGGGACTAGAGCTGTTCTAGGTTATGCTCACCTCAGGCTGGCTCATGAGTTAGAGAAGGAAAGACTATGGCACACAGACGACAAAGCAGAAAGAACTGGGCGGAGAGAAATTAGGGCTGGGATGATGGAGGTGATAATTTAGTCGCCAATTTTACCTTATGGCTGAAAAAGAAACACGTAGTTTATCCTTCAGTTCTAAAGTCAAGTCTGCAGTTAAATCTATATGCCCATTCTTCGCTCACACCCCCTCTTTTTTAGTCTTGTGTAATGAAGATGGTGAGGACTTAAGAGGCTTGTTTCTGCTCAGGAGGGAGGATTCTTCTTCATGCTGGGTCTCCCTTACCCAGGCATCTTGGGGAGTACAATGAGTCCTGGTGGTCTCTACTGTGCACCATGCAGGGACTGTCACAGCAGGGTCTTACTTTGAGTTTTCAGTTGTCTCACATTGCCCATGCTGCTGGCTTGGATAAATTTCAGAGACAGGTTATGAAAGCCCCCAACACTCTTTGACTTATTGAATTCTTGGAAAGTCTTTCATTACATGTCAGTCTGTCCCAGATACACTTGCTAGTGTCTCCCCACTTCTGCTGAGAAAAGACTACACTTTGCGCTAAATTGTGCAATGCATTTTGTAATGTACACAAAGATTCTCCAGGAGAGAAGCAAATCTAGTACACTGTTGTGAACATCTCATCTCCAAAACTGAATCTAGGTTTTCTGAGTTGAAAGGCTACTGGTCTGCAGCATCATACAGCTTTAGCTGGCAAGTTTGTACAGTGCTTACATGTTCCTTGGAAAAAAAACAGCGGCACAATTGCATGACTTATAGGCACTTGCTGCACTCATTGCTTTTAATTTCACCAGAATGAAAGGAAAAAGCAAAACTGTTATGAAACATCCCATTCTACACATTGGAAGGTGTGGGCAAAGAAAAGTCTTCCAACATTTCAGACCTCCTAGTTACTATTCAGCTGAAAAAGTCATAAAACACACCCATTCGTATTACTAGATTTTATGGGTCAGCATAGCCTCTTTAAAATTGTCAGGCCTAGGAAATGCAAAGGTGCTGACTGATGAGCTGGGACAGCATTACCTTGGCACAAGCTGAAAAGGTTGGCAGCTTCAGCTGTCTACCCTGCTCCCAATGTCCATATGTCTAAGCTGCTTGTCAGTCAGCTCCTGAACCACTGCAGTTTACAGGGCAGACTTTTCACGGCAACCATCACTGATTTTGGTTTGCCTTAAAACGCTTCACTGTAAATGCTAGCTGACTTCTATGGAGGATGACACAGGATAGAAAGAGGTACCTCCACCACTTGTCCCCATACAGGCAGTCCCCAGCAGTCAGAGTCCCAATGTGTTTAAATGTACTCCGTATTCCTCACCGTGCTTTTACAGAAACAGCCAATGCACTGAAACATGCATTTCATTGCAATACAAACTTAAAGCGTGCACGAGCTGCTTTTCCATAGAGTTTTTGCCATTAGTCCCTGGAGTTGGGCGCTCTTTGGTATTAACAAGAACTGTGTCCCTGCACATCCTTCTTTTCTGACCTTAACCAGTTCCCCCGACATGCAACAGTAGTGTTGGAGCACCAGAGCACTCATCTTGCTGGTCCAGGACACAGGATGCTGAGGCTCATGCCACTCCCAATATACCTCCTGTCCCAGTTCGTCAATGCAGTGGTGAACATACCCAAAGAGTTAAAACGTAAAGAAATACAAGTTTTGCCTCTTCTTCTCTGATATGAACAAATACCTTTTCTTCTCCTTTCCCTTGACCTTCCTGATATCTCTTGTCATGCTATCTTTTGCTTCTCTTCTCCTGTCTAGTAGCTCCTTCATCCAACCCTAGAGAACAGAAGCTGAGAGTCACTGTGAAAGGACACTGGTTTTCAGAAGAAAATGTTGCTTCTTAGCTCATCCCAGGAGAGTTTCTCAGGTGTACTCTGAAGCTTATTTAGGCTTCTCTTTGTCTCCAGTGACCAGCAGTTAAATTATGCTCTGATAAAGGGAGAAATGAGCCAAAGGAAGGGATCTAAATTTAACTACAAGAGAAAGCGGGTGATGTAAGTTCTTGATATAAGTTCTCAAACAGCCACCTGGACCTGAGTAACTCCTTAAGTAATTCCCTGATATAGCAGCCGTAGGCTCTGCCTAGAGACAGTGTAATAAATTGCCGGAGCACGTTATTCCCTGAGGACCAAGCAGGCGAGCACATTGAAAGCTTCCTTGGGAAAAAAAAAAAAAAAAAAAAGAAAAATGAAAAAGCACAAAGGTTCAGCTGCTGTCCTTGGGCTTCTGTTTCCTTAGTGCTTCCCCCAGCACAACATAGTCGGACTAGATGATTCGGAAACGGCCACTGGCACCCTCTGTGCCCTTTGTCATACATCCCGGGGATATTGGCACAATCCCCTGCCCTGGCGATGGCTTCCAGAGCCATCAAGCAAAGGCCACCACTTCCTCCTCCAAAACAGAGAGGACATCCCCATCCAACACCAGGCAAGGCCTCAGAGTGATTCCACGGTTTCCCTTTGGTTTGTGGTGCCAGGGGCGGCCAGAGAGTGGCCACGGGGTGTGAGGGGGAGAGCCCCAGGAGGATCAGGAGGGGCCAGGCCAGAAGAAGATTGAAAGTGTAAATTGTTAAAAGGTGTCTGCATCCTCCAGCGTGTGACAACATTCCCTTTGGGGCTGGGTAGACAAGCCTCCTTGGCTGGGTGTTGTAGGTGAGGGGAGGCAGAGACGATGCTGTGGGGCCGAGGGCAGCCATCCCCCTGCCCTGGCAGGGCACCTGGCGTCCGATGTGGGGCTGGACATGAAGCGGAGGCGGGTTCCGAGGCCTCTGAGCCCTGCGGAGGCCTGATTCATGCCTCGGTGCACGTGTGGGAGTTGAAGAAGGGGTCAGGGGGTGAGGGAGAGTTCAGCCCCGGGCTGAGCGATGGCCCTGCCCGGGCGGGAGGGGGACGCCCTCGGCCCCCGAGAAGAGTCACTGGAGGTTCATCCCGCCGGGGAGGAATTCCTCCCAGCGGTAGCCGTCCGGCTGATGAATCTCCCCACTGACGGGGCTGCTGCTCTGCGCCCCCTCCTCTCCCGCAGCTGTGCTCCAGCCCCCCCGGCAGATGTGCTGCGCCACCCACCGCAGCCGCCACCAGTGCCGGAGAGGAATGAAACCCCCAAGAGGGATCAGGGGGACAGCATGGAGGGACCCCAAGCTCCCCTGGGAGGGTGAGGTGGTGCCGTAGCTATGTAGCTTCCTCATGAAATCCCAGCAAAGCCCATACGTTCCTCGCTCCACCTGTTGCTAAAGGGGGGGTGGCAAGTGAGGGAGGTTTTTCTGCAAGGTTATCTCTTTGGTCACTTAAAATAGCACCTGAAGTTGTATTTAGAGAGACCCGGTCCACAAAGCGCTGAGTGTCTGCCACCGTCACAGGGCTGGGATGATGCTGCGGAGGTGGGAAGACCAGACTGCCCAGATGTGACCATGGGTATCCCATAAATGATGGCAACTTTCAAGCTGCACCATGGAGCAGGCAAAAAACATCACTGCAACTCAAGCACTGGTTTTGCAGCAGATTTTAGCAGCAACAAGAATTTTCTGTTTAAAGGGGCTTCAGAACAAATACTTTGAAATTTTTTTAAAAATATATATATATTATTATATGTTTTTATAAAAAAGTAGTGAGAAATGGAAGTGATTATTTTATCTTCCAATTGAACCATGATGGATCAAAGCAAGAAAGCATGTATCTCAAAACTGACACATCCCTAAAAATTTCATGATTGTTGTTATTTGATGTGACACGTCACAGAATTTTATGTCAAGCTGAAGAAAATGTGACAACTCATATGTAGTATTTTCAGAAACAGAGTTTAAGTGCAGTATTGAGAAGTGTATCTGCAGGGTTTTTAAACTCTGCTTGTTCCCAGACTTAAGAAAAGCAACCCCATATGCTTTAAACTTCTGCACCCCATTAATTAAAGTCAGAGCTTAAAAGTAATACTGAAAATAATTGGCTGGATTAGAAAAGGCTGTGGGTGAGCTGAGAAGTTACCATTGCACAAATATTAATAAACCACTTTTCCTGTAATTAGCAGGAAAAAAAAAGAGTGCAATGTGGTGAGTTAGCAGTCGTTTTACAAAAAAGTATGTTGGCTACAGCCTGTCATCTTTCTTCCTTTCCCTTTCCAGACACACATCCTTCCCAACCGAGATACAGCTGCTGATGCCATTCATAAGACAGAGACCAGCAAGGGCAAAACAGGATTTCTAAAAGATTGGTAGAAAATGAGGAAATAAACCAAATGACCGAGACTGTTAATAAGTGATTATTATTATGCTATTGTTACCAGAAATGGAAGAGTTCAACTTCACAGTCTTTATCCCGGTTCTTGAAAGGTGCAATTTATAGCGGTGTTAGGCAGTGCAGGAGAACGCTAAGCACCCCTTGTTCTTCCCTCAGCACTTTCCTAGATGTAGCTCATGTGGAGAGGAAGAATCATAAAGAGCTCTAAGCCTTCCTCTAATCTAAGGAGAAATCCAGCATTTGCAGGTTTCCAAAATAAAGTCAATAAATAAGAGCAATGTTTTGCAAAACAAAAATAATGTCCTCATTTAAGAGCATCACTAAGAACGCCAGCTAATTGTTTTCTTTTGGCAAGCAAGTAAATAGCTATGTAGTTTTCTTGCTTGAGCACACACAAATAATCCAAGGTACAAAATAATCACAGCCTTCCTGATTCAACAGATTTCCCAGAGGTAGATTCTGACGTGCTGTTCTCCTGGACGGTTTGTCCGCCTTCCCTTGGCGTATGATCGTTTTGCTTCCTGGGTATATCTCTTTCAAGCTGAAGAGCTCACCTTCCTGTTTCCAGCAACATCGCCTCCTGCCTCTAGATTGTCTCCGGTCCCTTTTGTATATGCCCAAGGTTCTCCTCAACTTTTCTAAACAACCTCTGTTAATCTCTTTTACTCTCAGGGAAGTTCCTCGAAAGACAAATTTTCCTGCATGTGGATTTTAATTGTTACATTCTAGGTAAAAAGGAAAGTTCCAGGTTGTTCTCCTGAAAAAAAAAAAAAAAAAAAGAGAGAGACAGAGAGAAGAAAGAAAGAGCACTTCAAAGCAATCAAGCCTTCAAAAGTTCATATACTCATTCTAGATATCCCCTGATCTTTTTGGCTCCTAAGCCACAATATTATGAACTTCTGCTGCCCTATATCTCTGCCCTTTTGCACACACAAGTTCCATCAACTTCAAAGGGAGCTGTGCAAGCACAACAGTGACATGTAAAGTCTCCTCAATCCTTTAATCTTCCAAGAATTTAGTATTTATTACTATCTCAAAATAAAAACCTTTTTTTTTTTTCTTAAAAATAATCTAAGAATATTGACCATCTCTCCAGCAAAGCACTTAGGCATGTGGCAAACTTTAGGCAAATAAATAGTCCTATTGACATCCCATAACTTAAATTCACTTTTATGCTTATATTTGTAATGCTAGGCATGTGTTAAGCACTTACTGAATCAGGATCATAGGAGAGAAATTCCTTCATCAAAGGTACCAGTCAGATCACAGGGAGTATAACAACAACTTCTTAACCCTCACCGCCCAAAAAACTAGGGTGATAATTGCCGGTGTTTGTAACAAGTTCATTCTGCTTCTGAATGTGTTGGGTTTGTGCGCTACAGTCATTGAGGGCAAGCTTCAGTCCACTCTGCATTCTTCCCACGAAGGAGGACTGGAGGGTTCCGTGCATGGTGCCCATCACTGGCTGCGCCTGCGGCAGTGCAGCCCCGTCCTGTCCCCCAGAGGGGACCTGCTGCAAAGAGACAGCCCGTCTACTGGCACCTGTGCACGGGAAAAGGTCAGCCCAGTTCACACTGAGGTCAATGGCAAAAATCCCATCAACTTCAACCACGTTCTCTGGGTAATAAACTTTTCTTCACCCTTGTCTTTACAGCACTCATTACACTCCGGATATTTCATAATTGCCACAATTATTATTCTTGCTTACTCTCCAGTTTTTATTGGCATCACCAAACAATGAGAACCTAATAAATACTGATATGTATTCATAACCAATTCAAGGAAATCTTGGGGGTGAGATTCTGGGACTGGGAAGTTTTTCTACCCACAGAAGGTTTTTTGCACAGCAGAGAAAGAACAAAGAGAAATGATGCTGTTTATTTTGATGATTCTGAGAAGCTAAAATTCACCCAGCTCATCCCAGGAGCAAACAGCTGGCAAACAGCTGACAACATAGATATCAGTCAACTCCCACGTATCTCACAATATAATACAATAAATATAGGTAATAATGATATGACATGACAGGATGCATCTTTGATTGGATGTGTTAAAAAAAAAAATCTTACACAAAAGTATATGGAAAAGATTACAAGAAGTCTTCCTTTCTCTTTTTGCCTCTCTGACTTTCCTACTTTCCTAACACGGTAGCATATTTGTGATTTTTCTGTAAATTATGGTTTCTATTTGAAACATTTTTCTTTAATTTCCATATTCCCAAAAAGTCGTTTTACTATTTATGTGGTCAAATCCCTCCTAATGTGATTTGATGGCACATAAATAGTAATATGACTTTTTATGTTGTCTATTGCTTATGTAGAGTTTTCAGAAACCCTATATTATAGCCTTGTATTAAACCCTGATAATTTTCAGGGGTCATCACTATAATATATGGCTGGAAGACTGCTACTGTGATGCTGTTGTCAGCCAAAAACCTTGCCTTCGAATGTGTGCCTAAACCATAGTATAACATAAATCAAAATATGTGTCTGCCTAGCCATATATCCATTCTGTGACTTTAAATATTTTTATAATCACGGGTACACGACGGGACACTGGTGACTTTTTATAACCATTGTCGGAAACAACTAAACGTTAAAAAAAAATAAAAAATCTACACCTTATAATCCTACAGCACAAATGAGCTTCCCTGTACGTTCTTAGTAAGGGCATTAAGTTTACTTTGTGTGGTAAACCTCATGCCACTGTGTATAACTTTCTATCTCTACCACTAATCTATTGACCCCTGAACAAAGCATTTGGCAACACATTTACCCCTACACACGCTCACACACACACAAGAGTTTCTGCGTTAGTTGATGATCACCTCCCTGGGATGGTTAGGCTAGTTGGTGCCAGGTGACAAACGACGCCAAGTGAACACACTTGGATGGAGGTGTTGGTTTAAAAGACCCCCATCCATAGGGGTGCGCAGATCTGGAATTTTGACTCAGAATCACACTCTGGTTTGAAGGCAAACACTGAATCTATCCATAGCCCTTACTCCAATGTGCTCCAGTAGAAGATTTTAAGACATTCAGACTTTCCTTGTGCCTTTTGCATTGCCACATCTCCCATTGGCTTGGTTTATGAACACCAGCTAGCTCTGACCACCTCCTCAACTATGGGGCTCTGTTCATTTTATTTCAGAAATTCATGGATATCACAATGTTTCCATTTCAGACTTGTTCTGGAGCAGGAACGAGGGGGGAAATGTGAACATTGCACATGCAATGCAGCGCTGTGGGTACTAACGAACCAGGGCTCTTCTCTGCTCTGTGAAAGGTGTAGGAGTCTGAAGGCGCTTTAGAAAAAAAATCACCATCCTCTGCCAAAGCAGCCCCCTCCTGCAAAGAAATTCTATATTGCAGAATATATGCAAAAATCTAGAGGACAGTGCCCTCCATCCCAACAGTAGCTAAGTTTTTATGAAGCTGCCGACGTCCGAGTTCTGCAACGCTTTATAAAGTGTGTATCTTCCTCTCACCACTAATTCCATCAAATCTGATCAAGCTAACTGTGGGAGTTAGGACTACAAACACAGGATCAGGGCTATAGCATGTGAAATCCTCAGAGATGAAAGTGCGACATAGTTTGAAAATAGTATTTCTATTAATAATGAATGCTCTCAATTTATACCAGATTTTGTAATGTTTCTGGGTACGCAGTGTTCTTCTGTTGTTGTCCCAGATGCTCTCCTTTTTTGACTGATTCGGTTCCCTTTCACAAACAAGCACCCCCTGCTCGCCCTGGGGAAGGCACTTAAGGGAAAAGGGCAGTTAAAATTGCAAAACCAGGGAATTGACTGTAATAAAGTGCAGGGAAATTCCATGTAAATGTGGCCCTTAATTTCTTAGGCCTCTGCAACTTATCAGTACCTTTCAACAGGGCTAACGTCAGGTACTGTACAGCATTCCTTATTTTCAGAAAGCTGTTTCCTAAGGTCCAGATGATGTTATAAGTGGTATAACATGACTCAAAGTAGTTTTGCCAGATGTGATATCCCCTGTTGCAGCCTCAAATAGACTGAGAATGAGGAATGCATGCTCCATTAATTTCCATTGGAGTGAAGAATGCGTTACTCCTTTGCCATTCCCATACTAAGAAATCTTCACATAGTCACAGCTTTATTTTCTTTATTCAGGAAGCCATATATTCCAGCATTCTCCTGTATTTGCTTTTTGAGGATGTTCACTGACTTTTTTCTTTGTCGCTTCTGCAACACATATGCGCAGTCCTGCCTACACGCACCGACACAAATTATGTCCTCGGGGGAATATCTACAATGACCTGTTACTTTGGGTATTTCATAGCTGGTTTTCTCCTTCCAGTGATTAAACCCACAAATTTAGTTAATGTACAGAGCAGGTTTCATGCATAAATCTACCCCCCATAATTGCTTTTAAAATGCTGGAACCACTTTCAGATGCTGTCATCCATTTCTTAGGCGGTGGCCTCCTTCTTTTGTGCATTCAGTAAATCAAAATTTACATGACTATTTCCCACCAGACATTTGTGTAAGGTAGATCAGTTCTCTGTGTGGTCTTTTTAAACAGTATTTTTGGCAGATTTGGAAAAAGACACATACATAAATAAAAAGAAATGACTAGGAAAGCTCCTAAAGGATGGTAACTGCTGAACAGTCTCAGACATGTTAACAGAGGGAGAAGCTCGTGTCATGTCTCTCTCACATTGTTATACTGGTCATTACAAATCGTTCATCTCGCACCACCATTCTGAAGTGTTACTTTATTATTAAAAGTGTCAGTAACTTGGTCTTTTCAGAATTAACTCCTCTTCACCTCTAAATGACAGGAAAAATGGATATGTATCTTTTTAGCCAGTCAGCAGAACTGCACTAATTCACACTTTGCTAATCCCCACGCTCCACTATTCACACACAGAAAATGGTGGTCCTTTCGCCGTAGAGCTTAAATGGCACGGATGGTATTGTAATAGAACCCATGTTGCTACAATTTCACTGTGATTATAAATATCTATTACAAAATGTTTGTGAGCATACTGGAGACGTACGTCAAGGTAAAAGCAAATTGCTTGTGTGAAAAAAAAACAAAAAAAACAAAAAAAAAAGCAACAAAAAAACGGAGTAAGTATAATCTGCTTTCTCTTGCCATCATTGCTAAAAGTTTCTTCACTTACCACTTTGGAAATTCAGTAACTGCCCCTGGACTCCTTTATCCTTGCTACAAATGGGGGAAGTTTCTACCATGTTTATGCCAGACTTTGCCAGAGATGTTACTCGTTTTCAACACTCGGTGACTGCATCTCTTTGTTTAAGTTTGAAACATATCTAGTGTTTCTCACAAGAAGAATATAAAGTGCACCTAGAGAGGCTAACTCTCTGTCCATTTCTGGTACTCACTTCCATCATAAAAGAGTATTAGCAGAAAGCTAGTAATGTAACCCAGATCCTCAGCTGATGTAAGCAGATACACTTCCACTGATTTCATAAACTATGCTGGATTATTTCAGAGGAGGATCTGTCACAATTCATCACTGCTTTGAAAATTGTATGGGGTGATAATCACAGAGAATATTGCTACATGTCTGACATATTGCACCAATATTGCTCAAACGTGTTTTTTTTTTTTTTTCTTGTGTAGCAAGTTGCTTTGCAATGCATGAACAATACTAAAATTAGGATGATGCTAGTAATTTCCTGATTGCTAAACTAATCTCATAGTCTGAAAGCCTGAGAGTGGGAGAAACAGGTAAAAAGCTCTCAGAATCATGAAAAGAAACAAACATGCCCTTGAAAGAAAATGAAACCTTAGATATGAAGCTGAGCTCAAGCTCACAGAAATTGCTCAGTGGCTTACAAAACCAATGGAGTGTTACCAGCATAACCAAGGTTGTAAGTGTCACCTGCCAACAGCACTGCGAGAAAAGAGGCAGAGGATGAAGGCCATCATCACCTCCATGAGTCACCCATACCCTGAGAGCCTAGAGCCAAGCCTGCTCCTCAAACTTCTTTCTCATCAGCGCAACCAGACAGCTCTCTGGGGCTTCCCGGCATTTCAGGTGTGTTATGAAAGCAGTGAGTAGTCTGGTTGCCCAGCCCAAACATATGACAGGTTATAATGAGACCTTCCTTGCAGGATTTCTCAACCAGACCAAGGTAAAAAGGAGTGTGGCAGTCCAACTAATGGAAATTGTCCTTTGGAAATCCTGTGTTATCTCTACTGAAGTTCTAGCTCTCCCCTCTGCTGCACTTTCTTGCCTTCACATTTGTCTCCTGCTGCAATCTCATCCCAGGCAGTAAAATTATAATATGTTTATTAATGAAATAATAAACATATCATCCACATCTTCCTCTGCCTTCACTGGCATCAATCCTTCTCCCCTTTCCTTGTGATCTCCTTGTGATTGTGGCTAGTGCCCTCCTTCCTGCACCATCCCATGACCATTTTGTTCATTATGCCAATTCTGATTGCTCTCCTTTGCTTTGTCGGACACCGCTGCTGTTGATTCCTCACCCAACACCACCTTTGCCAATGCCACAGCACTCACTGACACCTCATTTGAAAGTTCATCACATAGAAGAAAAATTATCTGCACAACAGAAGGAAGGGAGGTAATCACAGCACAGCTATGGTCATCTGAGTTATCCTTGGGTGGCTGAACATGAGTGACAGCAGCAGTGAAGCTGCGGTGCAAAGGTCCCATTGGTTTTTCTGCAAAAAACACTTTGGACCATTTGCTGCTACACTTTCCTTGATCTTAGACATATATGTCTTAGCTATAAGGCAATAACGTGTGTGCTAACTCACAGAGAGATCACACCCTCACGTGTTCTGACCAGGTGTATCCAAAGGGGAAGGATAGCAATCCAGGGGAAGACTAGCAATCCTGGGAAAGGGGAGATGTTCCCTGCACCATCACAGGTTTGACAGTCAGGAAGCTCCTCAGATTATCATTTATAAAATACTGTGAGGCTGGGTATGGGTCTGGGCACCTCAGTGTAACTCAATTGCAATGGTTGGCCCTCAACAGGTGAGTTAACATGGCATGGTTGCAAAATACACTACTCTACCTGAAAATGGAAAAAAAATTTCACATGGGAATTGACTCCAATCAGGTCAACCCTAAGTGATGCTACTGTATTGGGTTTGTGTGGGAAGGTTTTGGTAGCAGGGCAGCTACAGGGGTGGCTTCTTTGAGAAGCTGCTAGAAGCTTCCCCTATGTCCGACAGAGCCAATGCCAGGATGGACCCACCACTGGCCAAGTCCGAGCCCATCAGCAGCAATGGTAGCACCTCTGCATGATGTAGTTAAGAAGGGGAAAAAACTGCTGTGTAACAACAGCAGCTGGGAGACATGAGTGAGAATATGTGAGAGAAACAGCCGTGCAGACACCAAGGTCAGTGAAGAAGGACGGGTTGGAGGTGCTCCAGGTGTCAGAGCAGAGATTCCTGCAGCCTGTGGTGAAGACCATGGTGAGGCAGGCTGTCCCCCTGCAGCCCATGGAGGTCCACAGTGGAGCAGATATCCATCTGCAGCCCATGGAGGACCCCACACCAGAGCGGGTGCATGCCTGAAGGAGTCTGTGATCCCTTGGGAAGTCTGCACTGAAACAGGCTCCTGGTAGGATGTGCAGACCCATGGAGAGAGGAGCCCATGCTGGAGCAGGTTTGCTGGTGGGACTTTTGATGCCATGGAGGACCCACACTGGAGCAGTCTGTTCCTGAAGGACTGCACCCCATGGAAAGGACCCACGTTGGAACAGCTCACGAAGAACTGCAGTCCATGGGAGGGACTCACGTTGGAGAAGTTCGTGAAGGATGGTCTCCTGTAAGAAGGACCCCATGCTGGAGCAGGGGAAGAGTGTGAGGATTTCTCCCCCTGAGGAGGAAGCAGCATCAGAGACAAGGTGTGATGAAATGACCACAATTCCCACTTCCCATCCCACCGCTCCGCTTGTGGGGAGGAAGTAGAGAACTGGAGTGAAGTTAAACCCAGGGAGAGGGGTGAGGGGAAGGTGTTTTTAAGATTTGGTTTTATTTCTCATTATCCTACTCTGATTTGATTGGTAACAAATTAAACTAATTTCCTGAAATTCAACTAAGTCTAGTCTGTTTTGCCCATAATGGTAATTGCTGAGTGATCTCTCCCTGTCCTCATCTCGACCCACGAGTCTTTCGTTATATTTTCTCTCCCTGGTCCAGCTGAGGAGTGGGAGTGATAGAGCGGCTTTGGTGGGCACTTGGCGTCCAGCCAGGGTCGACCCACAGGAGCTACTCAGCTTGGGCAATGTTGGTAATTTTGCTCTTGCACATGCTCGTTAGATGCCACTGTACCTATGCCTCACAGTGCAGAACTGAAGGCTGTGGGGCACTCACAAACTCCGGTTATAGAGACCAATAAAGAGCAAAGATCGTTACTCCTTTTCCACCATCACAACTCTTAAACCCTTCTTTTACTACACGCTGTTTGACTTTTCAATTTTATTAACTGCACTGAGCTGAATGAAGAGTTCAAAGCAGATGGACTAATTTACTTCTTTCTGCTCACAGTCTATCTACTGATGGACTGTGGTTTCTTCCCCTTTACCAATTATCTGAGTTTATCTGACAGAGTGTTTTTCATAAAACAGTTAATCAGGAGTATTCAAAAATATAAGCCAAATTACTTAGCTAATACTGGCCACATGAGAAACATGTTCTTTTCCTCTTTCATCTGATTGGGTGTAGTCAGACACATCTCCGCAGCAAATATTTATATCTACACCATTAACATTCTACTTCAGCCTATTAGAGTTTTGGTGCTCTACTCTATTTGTAGGTCTAATAATTTAAAAAAGCTCTTTTAAAAAATTATTTCAAAACTTATATCTCTATAATAAATAACACAGATAGATTACCATCAATCTGGGCACTCAAAAATTATAGCAAAGCATGAGAGTTTCTACCTTCCCTTCAAATGATTTCTAATGTGGTAGTATAATCCTTCCTTCTCCATTTATTATCCTATTTATAATCTTCTACTAACCTTTATGTTACCATTTGTTCCTAGTGCTTACTCAAATAGGGAACCTGAACTTAAATCCTTCCCTGGGGTCTGGCAAAGATTTAGGTGGCACTGACTGCTGCTCTGCCCTTCCTCGCATGGCAGACCAAAAACTATGTGGATTTATTCTTACCCACAAAGATTCCTTCCCATTCAAAGATATTCAAAGTGCCACAGGCACATAAAAGGTATTCCTTTGGCTGTATGGGCCCATAAACACTTCACTGAGAGCAGAACCTTGTTTTCTCAATGGACCTATGTGGATAAAATTGAATGCTATGGAGGGAAGTAAAATCAGGTTATAAGAATGTACCCACCCATCACTTTGTGTAGTGTACATGCCACAGCCTGATCCCGTCTTGCGCCACTCTGCATCCAGAGTAGCTCCATTAAGGACATCACATTTTGGACTTGCCTCGTGTCACTAGGAGTCAGAATTTGATTGCATGCAGCCACATCATATCATTTCTAAGCAGAGGTAACCTTAATGTGGGCTTTCTGATCCTACCTGCATAAGGCCTACTTACCTTATACATGCTCTCTCACAAGTGCAAACGCTAATGTAATTAGGCAGATGATTTCCTCAGATCAGGTGATCCCCCAGTACCGATGTACATATGCTTTCTGGTCTCACAGCACCCCCCATTTCGTTTTTGCTCCACGATTTGGATCACAATCTGTGAGCTATTTCAGCCATGAGCCAGAACAGGCTGCACAGAACTGCTCCCACAGATGATGATATGATATGAGATACAAGATGTGATGACGCCAGTATCTGCAATCAGCATATATGGCCTTTACGGTTGGCGCAATGAAAACATGGAAAAATCTTGCCTGGGAGGAAAGCTTTTTCCTCTCTGGGTTTTGGGGTTTTGGTGCATTTTCTGAGAACTTGCTCAATCCAAGGCAGAGAGCTTCAATTAAAGTTTCCACTGTGACCAGACCTCAAACCATGCTCGTGGCACCACTGCTACCAACCCGGCTGCTCCGTGTCACAACCAGGCACGTGTTGAGACCAGGATTTGCAGGAGGGGAGGAAAGAGGGAAAAAGCTTTCTCCGCCAGCCCCTGCACTGGGCTGCAAGCCCTGCATCCCCCACACCACAAGCCCTGCATCCCCCACACCTCGTTGCACATCGTCCTCAGTTTTCCCCCACTCGCCTCTTGCTACCCGGCTCCCGTCCCAAGACAGCTTGCTGACAAGGAGAGCTGCTGGGGGGTAAAACACCCAAGGACCCAGCGCTCCCGTGAAGAACAGCAGTGAATCCAAGCTCAGTCACATCCCTGGCAGACACCAACCGCCAGCAGCGTGCATTTGATTACCGGAGTAGATAGAGCAAGCCTGAAGCACCGCCTTTGCCCAGCCAAAGCAAGGAAAGGCGAGCTTTGCTCCTAACATTTAGCAAACCCCACAGCCCAGCACACCTCCAGCACCGACAGCCGGTGCCGAAAGAAAAGACGTGTTCCATCAGCATCCCGGAGGCGTGGCGAGTGGGGCAAGGCGAGGGAGAGGTTTTGCTCAGGGGGAAGGGAAGAAAGGGACTAAGGAGTACGTGCACCCACATGTGACGCTCTGACAAACAGCCGTGTGATTTATCATCATACTCCCACTTGTAACTCTAACCTAACAGTGTGTCATCTTTACTTTTCATGTTATTTATTTACAAGTGCATTTTCAGTATCAACCCTTTCATTCATTAATCCTAATGTGGCCTTTTTCAATGTCTACTTACCATTTTAAATACTTACTATAATTTACAGGGCTTTCTTGAACACATCCAAGGTATATTATATGGGGCTAGCTTAATGGAAAGTCTTGTACACCAAAGCAGGAAAAAAGCACATTTAATTTATGGTGGCTTTGAATTTTGCTCATAATTTACTTCTGGAAAACTATTCATATAAAGCCACACCAATGAGAATTTTCAGTGGCAACGTAGGAGGAAAAAAACCAATAAATGCTGATCTTATTATTCATTTTTATTTTGAAAGCTTTCCCATGTTGCATTCTGGGATTATGTAAACTACTTATAACTTAGCGATGTAATTTTGGCATCTCAATATGAAAGAAATGCAGTGTAATGACATGCAGGCCATAGCAAGACTTTGTTTCAGGTGTGGTCCAAAGAGCGATATCTAAAGCTTTTTGATATTAAGACTTGCAAGATTTCAGTTGTATGTATCCTTCACCAACACTGGTATCAACAGGAGCGGAAGAAGCTCCGCACGAATACTCATGCCTGAAATCTACAGCAGTCCTAAGCAAAGGAAAGGCTCTTTCAAGGCTCTTTCAGCTCACTCCTTCCTTCTGCTAATACACTAGCAAAGTGGGGGGATCACCGGTTTCTGCCCTGCAATATCAATTCCAGCGCAACCCCATGAAACACTGAAAACAGATGGGGCTGATGATGTAACGAACAAAATAGGAAACATTGCATGGGTTTGATTTTTTTATTTTTTTTATTAAGATTTTTAGAAAACCGTCCCATTTTGGGCAGATGTCCCACTTTAACCGCAGAGAGGCGGGACCCTGAGAAGTCTTTCCTACCCAAGCATTGCAATGAAATGGACTGAAGACCTAGGGGGGGGAAAAAGGTCTCCAAAGAGCAGGCACAACGCCGAGCAGCCGCCAGGGTGATGCTGTGGGAGTGCCTCAGGGGTTCACCCGCACGGAGCAGCCTTTCTCCCGGGTACCTCTCCCCACAGCTCAGCCCCCAGCCCTGCACCCTCTGCCTCCAGCTCTGGCTGGCAGAGAGCTGCTGCCCCTCAGCCTGCGGAAAACGTGGATGGGGATAAAACACACAGCCGTAACTCTCCCTCTCTCCACAGGGGAAGGGCGCCGGTTGCAGGCAGAGGATGCAGCCAGGTTGCTGTCAGTGGAAAGAGTGGCTCACCTGCCTGCATCTGCCTGTCATGTAGTGGGCAAGGGCTCCCTGCTCCCTCCCATACTTCGTTTGATCCCCACCGTCTTCTGCTCCGTCCCCGAAGTCTCTCTGACACCCTCTCCATCTCCCCTTTCCCCAGCCCCCGGCAGAATATTCATGAGGTGAGAGGACAGCCAGGGGAGAGACCAGAAGAAGGCAGGTACACTCCACTGTGAGAGTTTCTTGGGCTTCTGCCACTGTGCTTCTGATCCTGGAGCCTGACAGGCAGAGAAATCTGGCCGGCATGATCCCATCGTCTAATATTTTCCATGTAGAGGTGGAGCTACGGCTGGTGGAACGTTTTCATAAGTCACCGAAAGAAAGCAAAGCCCCTTCCATCCCTCCACCTCTGGCTGCACAAAGACCGTCTGTTTCTCACATGCACAGACTTTAACAACGTTTTGCCTTTGAGAAAGATGATTTCTGGTCACTGTTTGCAGGGGACACAGGTAATTGCTTTTGGAAAAGCAAATTGGAGGAGGACACAGCTCCTCCAGGGATGTGTGATCCTACAGGTCTTCCTCGGCACGGTTGTAAACCTGCTGCACTAGCAAAGGGCCCCTAGAAAACCTACCTGCCATGGATTACTTTTATGACAGCACCTTGGACTTGAATCAGAAACGTTTGAATATCCTTAGTAGAGAAGATATAGCAAAATAAATACCCTCTTCCAACTTTATCAGAAGACTGCTCTCCTCACTGTGAAAAGGTCTGGCCTGAGCAGTATGTGTGATATCAAGGATAAACAAGTTTAATTCGATTTTATACTTCTCCATGAGTCCTAGCATTTTCCCTTTCACTGAATATTATGACACAGGGCGACTGCGGTTTGTAAGGGATTTTAAAGATTGAATGTGAAAGATCCTGCTAAGCAAAAAAGATTACTATTTATTGTTAATTTAAATAATAGCATGAATGCTCAGAATGTCTCGCCTCAATCTTCTTTTTTTTAATGACCACACATTTGCAGTCATAGTTTTGTGCCTGCAATTATTTGTGCCTGCTATAGAAACTGTGGGCTGTACTTAATTGTGACTTTGGCTGATAGTATTTTGACATCTGGCTCTTTGGTTATTCTTGCAGATATGAAGGCTCTTTTAAATACTTGCTCATTTGTCATTAAGTTTGGCCAAACAATTTCAGGAACTCAAAAAGGATGCATTAAAGAGTTTGGAAGATAAATATCTCCAGTATTGACACTTCACCAAGAGAAATCTCTGGAGGCTCATTTGTGGCTTTGCCACAAGCAGCAAGCAACGTATAGCACACGCTGTGCTGCTTCAGAAGCAGACAAGGAATCGCTGGAACCTACACTACAATCAAGGATGTGATTTCCACATGTAGACGCATACCCAGCTTACGTCTCACTACCGTGAGTACACAGCAGGGCATTGAATAAGAGCTTTTGCCTCGCCTTCCAGGAGGGTTTGTGTAGCTCAAACCCAAGCCCAGGCTGCCTCGGCATCAATGTTTCTGCAGTGTCAACCAGCTAAATGAAGATTAACTTTGGGAATCTCTATCCCTACTGCTTTCACAACACTCATTGCAATTGTAGGTACAAACTCCCCGTCCTGTCTTTGCTTCCTTCTGCAAGGGAGAAAAAATATAAAGTCTGCAGTACCTGCCCCTGGGGTGTCTGCTCCATGACAGCAGGCTGGGCAACTGGGAGCTGGGTAGACTCCAGCTTCTCACCTGATCCTAATCATGGCTCACCCAGGTGTTCATGGAAGCCAGTGACATCCCTGCAATAGCTGCTTTAGCAACATGAGTACATGAAGATCATCGTTGCCCCCCTGCAGAGCTGGAAGGAGGTAAAGTTTATCCCATGAGTGCTTTGAGTTCCTCTGATGTGAAATAACCAGGTTCTTTGTGTGAAGCTGTAGTGAGACATTTTTCCTCCGAAAGCAAACAGTCTTCCCTACTCTCTCCTTAACTCTACTCCACACCCCGGTGTACCCTATTTGAAAGGATGGAATGATGGTTTCATACACAGAACTGAAAGAAACTGCAGAACATGGCCAAGATTAGATGTCTACCTCTGCCTTCCTGTCAATCCGTGCTAAGGAGGTCCTGGTACGCTCTTTGCCATTTTAAAGCCTGTCCTGGAGCACTTGTGATGGCTTAGAAAGAGTTCAGCAGAGACAGACCACAATTAGTGCACAACAAGTTGAGTTAGGTCCAACCAGAGTTGAATCCCAGATCCGAGTACTTTAGCTGACTGAAAATGAACACAAAGAAGAAAAAGGCCCAAAACCGAAAAACAGGTTCTTGGTAGCCTATTCAGGGATGAGAATTCTGGGGAAAGTCAAAGACAGGTATGGAGAGGACACCAAGGTAGAGCATAAGCAGCTTCAAGGAGAAAAACCAATGGTGGGAAGATGTTCCCTGAGATTTCTGGGAGTCTATCGGGAAAGATGCAGAGGTGGATAGAAACAGAAAGCAAGATGTGGAGACAGGAAAGAGGCTGCTGTTTAACAGAGGGTAACCTAAAAGGAGAACGAGTGAGATCCTCTACTCACCACCGATGAAGGAGAATGAATCCCCGATGGGCAGAATTGAAGGCTGTTGCATATCCCGAACAACAGGGGCCAGGGAGGGGGGCCACACTGTGGGGCGAAAGACATGAGCTATTGTGTGGGAAACTGGCTGTTCCGCCCAAAAGACAAGCAAGTCACAGTCCTGGAGCAGGAGAAGGGGGGCTGGGGGCAAGTGGGGTCCCACTGGAGGAGCCACTGCTGGGCTGAGGGCACTGGCGCTCATCGCAAGCCATCAAACACATTTCTCTGATAATTCAAATGAAATCTGGCAACTCTGCACTGGAAATACAAAGGAAGAAACATTAGACTCCCTTTGCAGCATTGGGAGACTGAAGGGAGCTGACTAACTAAACCTGCGGGGAAAGAAATTCTATTTTTTGAGGTAAAGTGTGCATAAGGGATTAATATATCTGAGTATTTGTTTCCCTTAACTTTGGTATAATACTCTCTATGTTGATCTAGTGAACAACAACAAAAAATAAAGTTAAAATAAGGTTGAGTACAGCCATTCAGCTGTCAATCTAAAATCTTATTAGACATGTTTGTCCTCAAATTCAAGTATAACATTTTTTTGATTGATAGAAAATGACAGGTAGTAAAGTTATGCAATTATGCATGGAGGTGACATTTTTTCTCCAATAACACTTTAGGAATGTAAGAATTTTGTCATCCTCACTACCTGCCTTGTTGAGAAGATGTGATTTACACTCTTATCTTGGGGGAAGGGAAAAAGAATGGTTGCTACCTCGGTGAATGATCTGTGCATATTTTAAATTGGAATATACGTCCTTTTTATAGTACTATATCCAGGCATCTTTTCTGAGGAGTTTCTTTGGGGCTGGGTACGTTTTTGAGCAGAAGCAGCAGGAAGAACATGCAAGCAGCAGGCTGACATACTGTGGCAAGAAGTCCTGCCATAATACCCACGTACCGGACACTGCCCAGAGCCCAAACACAGCCCAAACTCTTGGCCAATCCCTTCTCATCCTAGGGCATAAAGGACTGAAAATGTCTGCATGTACATTTTTTTCTTCCATTTTCTGCAGCCCAGCACCTGACACCTGCAAATTAGTTGCATTGGAAGGACCACCATGCATACATTACAAAGTCCACAAATTTAACACTTGCAAATGAACAATGATTAATATTAACAAAGCAGGCCCCAGAGTTTAATGCAAAATGTCAATTCTCTCTCCCAGTGAAACTACGGTCTACATGCATCAGCAAAGAAGGGGTAAGGCAGAGAAGACCTCTTTAGGAGCTTTGGGACATAGAAGGGACAGCAACAACAAAAAAGACTATTAGATGATTCTTAACACCCGATTTAGAAGGCGGTCCCCTGCTTTCTGATGCCAATCACTGCGATGTATCCAAAGCAATACACCTCCCCATGCCCCAGTCTCGCTGCCCGCAGTGACACGGGACATGGCAGGTGGCAGGATGAAGCTTGCCCAGCGTGCAGGGAGCATTTGGGCTGAACTGGGCTGTGCATTTCTGGAGACGCACCAAGGAAAAGCCATCCTGCAGCCCTTCCCTCCTTCATGGAGCAGTCATTAAGGCACACTAATATTAAGGCAGCATTTCAATACGTAACAGATAAATATGTAGGAATTAGGAAATACGAAACCAAAGGAGATGCCTGAGGCATGCTGTACTAGGAAATATACTCATATTTGATTGTAACGTATATCTTTAATTCTAACAAGGAGATCTGGCTGCACAGCTACCACTATAGGTGATAAAAATAGATGTTAACTCCAAGCGCAAGGTTCTTGCTAGAAATCTAAGATTACACTTCTGTTCACAGCGTAATTTTCTGAGATTAATCTCCATTTAAACAAACACGATAGCTATCGGCGTTTTAACCTAAGTGGGTTGTTAGATTATGTATATTACAGAAATACTTTGGCACCTTAGAATCAGGTACGGCAGGACACATGGTGGCAGAAATGATTGAAGCTTTCACCCCAAACCAATGGAAATGTTCTTATTTCTCACAATAGGAACCGAATATTTTCCCTAAAAATGAGACTTCTTCAAACCACGTATACTTTCACTTCTGAATTTATAATTTTGTTTAACCTTCTGGTGCATCTCGGAAGAAAAAATGAAGCATTTTCTCAGATACTAGTTTGAGAAAGGTGACTTATTACAGTGTTTTCATTAAGTATGGTTCCAGCTTCTTGCATTTGTCATTTTGTACCTTGCTGCCTTTTGATTTTGTCTTCACCGTCATGGCCAAGCAGTGACAGCAGATGCACACAATAGCAGCAGACTGCCTTTTATTTTTATAAAGAAATGAACGACAGGAGTGATCAGCTAATGTAGCTCCTCACCCATTCAGTCACCCCTGGGAGTTCCTTTACTGGCTGATCTACTCATTAGCCAGGGTTAAGGTAACACTGCCAGATGAGCGCTTTGGGAAATGGAAACCACGAGGGGCCAACTCGCTGGGAATGGTGGCCTCCCACCTCCGTGCTGAGATAGGAGGCATTAAAGGTGCAGAGACTCGCTAGATCACACTTCAGGATCCTTCCCCCCCAGCCGGAGGAGTCTTTTACTTTGTTCTACATGACAACTCCAGACGCGAGAACATTCTCCGTTGCTTCTGAAACCCATTCTGTAATCAAAAAGGGGGAAACGTACAACCAAAATCCCTCACAGCTAAGGAATGTTTCTTGATATTCTGTCTAAATTCTCTTTTGATCTTCATCCCATCAAAACCTCTGGGGCCATCCTAAATCATCCTGTTCCCTACTTGGTGTTTATATCTTTCTGTTACTTTATACACCATTAAAGTGTACTTCTAATCAAAATATAATTCACTTAATCTTCTTTATAAATGAATCCCCTGAGACCCTTAATCATTTGGATTACTCTTCTCTGGACTGTCTCCAATTTCTTGACAGTGTTCTGAGATTGACATGTCCCAAACTGTACACAGTATTTTTGATGCAGCCGCAACAGTGCTATATACAAGGAAACCGTCAGCTTGTCAGAGGGCCTCTTGGGGAAACCAAATGGCACTGGTTTCATCTCTTTTTTACATAAGAAAGCATCATAATTTGACATCTTAAGAATGAAGCATTTTCCTTTTTTACTTTTGAAATAACTTCCCGTTTTGCTTTTTTGAGCAATGCATTATATTATTTGGACACATGTTCTGCATCCAGGCTGGAATGCAGTAACCTCTGATATGAACAGTTGCAACGAGTTTTGCTGTTTTATTTTCATTCATCTACATACCATCACCCAGCCTTACAAGGCTTATAATTACTTTATCATTTGCTGTTATCACTTACCAACTTTGGTTTAGTTCACACCACGTAGAACCCAAATCTCCTACTCTCCACCTCATCCTCCTCCAACCTTCCTCACATTATTATCAAAAATGTTAAACAAAACTAGACCTAGCTCCGATCCTTGTGAAGCATCCCTGGAGGAAGCCTCCGATAACTCAACACCTCAATTTATCATTTACCTTATTTTATGGTCCTTCAGCTCACTCCTGGTTTGTGTGACAATGATGACATTTGCATCCATGTTAATTCGTACTTCAAGTAAGATTTGAGGAGGCCTTGTACTACATGCTTCAGGAGAGTCTGGGTGCATTACCTTCCCTTTACGTCTTTTGCCCACTTTTGTAACTTGATCTGAAAAAGCAATATGGTTTGTCTGTCATGATTTATTCTGCAGAAACCCTTGCTGCTAATTGTGCTTATGGTTCAATTTCTATCTTAATATACATACCATTATATTTTATCAGGGATAGAAACTGGACCACTGAATGGTTAGTGCCTGGATTGTTTTATTTTTTTATTTTTTTTTACTTTCTACCTTTTAGAAGTTCAGTATTTCATTTGCTTTTTTTCTCCAGCCCTCTGGTACTTTCCCATCACACTCTGTAACTTTCTGTAAGTAATTGCCAGTGTTTCTGTAAGTTCATTAGCTAATTCCCTTAACACTCTGAAATGCATGCACACCTGCTGATCTGTATATATATTCAGATGTTTTAAGTATTCTCTTACCTGCTTTTCATCAATAGCTTTGACAAAGTCGTCATTGCTTCTTAATTATCCATTTCTCCTTCCCTTATTTTTCTTTTTTAACAGATTTTTATAAAGCATTTCAGTAGTTTACTCATTTTAGAACCATCATTGATTTAATCTTCCTCCTCATTTATTAATGAGTCTACTTTCGCTCCAGTATTTTTTGTTCTCTTAATATATTTCACATGCTTTTCTTCTTCTCTTGAACGCCCTTGGCTATTACTAACACATTTCTCTTCTTGCTCTCCTAATAAGCCTTAATCTGAGGGGTTTTCTTCTTGGTACTGCTTTTTGATATGGGACTGGGGGAAGGTGCTCTTTATTTATTTATTTACTTCCCTACCTACTTCTTTTTCTGTTTCCAGTAAAGAGCTGTGGGGTTTGGAGTTGTTTTTTTTTAATTCTCCCCCCTTTTGTTACCACACCTACAAATTGCTGCCGTCTGTCTCTGCTATTAGACAGCACCTACCCGTGCCTCCCGGTGACGGTGGGGTTGCCATTCGATGAAAATCCAGATTCCTTCCTCCCTACCTTAGCCCATTTGCTTGTTTACTCATCTGTCTTGTATTTCCCACCCTCTAAATCAGGGACCGGCCTGTCCAATCTTTCAGTGCAATGCAGTGTGTCCCCTCCCTGCCTGGGACCTTTAATCATAAAAGGACTGGAAAGAGTAAACATCTGTGGCTGTTCGTGTGGATGTGATCCTGATCCTGCCTTCTGCCACTTTCATTTCCGTTTCACTGGTGGCATCAATAAGAGCTGGACATCTCACCTTGCTCATGCCCGTGGACAACTACTCTAACAACTGAGAACCAGAGCAAGTTTTTGGAATTAACATTTTGCCTATTACCAGACACCTCTCTCCCCATGAAATGGGAGCAACAATCAATCCAGGCTCCCCTAGACCCAAGGTTTTAAATGAGGCAGACATTTAGTTGGGGAGCTTGGTAACTGGGGAGCTGGGGAGCTAAGGAGCACAAAAGAAGGGATTTTTCATAGGAGATGGTGGTTGGAGCAGGTTGGGTTAGCTCTTCCTTCTCTAAAAGGAGAAGCTCAACTCTAGCAATGACTTGGGCAATGCAGGGGGAGAGTGAAAACAGCTGGGTGCAGAAACAGCATGTTGTACGTGTGCATTGACTGCCTGAGCACCACAAGGAGCTATTGATGCAAAAAGTTTTGCCTGAGAGAATTCATAAAAGGCAAGTCCCATACAGGCAAAAAAAGATGAGGCACCAAGGAAAAAAGCAGAAAATTTTGTACAGTAAAACCAGCCAGGAACCAGAGCAGAAAAAGAAGCAAAAATGATGCGCAGTAAGCAGTGAGAAGAAGTTAAGAAAGAAGAATCGCACTCAGGAAGGGGGGAGAGGGCTGAGGTTCACACAAAGAAGCAGGTCTGCCTGACTGTGAAGGATAATCAGGAAGCCTCTCTCCAGAGGTGATCTAGAAACTGGAAGGGTAGCTGCATGCCAGGGAGCGTAGGGTAGGTTGGGGGCTGGAAAAGAAAGTGAAGAATCTACTGCCTATCTTCAGCACCGAGAGCATTGTCAGATCAAGGATGTTTTCATTAGGAAAGGCACTAGAAGTGAGTTATCTGTCAGGTATCTTCAGTAGGAAAATGCGAGTGCTCAGAGATTAATGAAGCTACTTAAGGAAGTCACCTGAATAGCAGAGCGCACAGACTGCAAGGCGAAAGAAAGAGATTGCAAGGAAAGGCTCCAGACCTAACTGAATGAACAACCGCCTCAAACTATGTTATTTAGAAAGAAGCCAGGAATCAAAGAACAAGAAAAGGGTATGAACAGTAAAAAAAGCTATTTCCTCCAGCAGGAAATACAGGGAAAAAGTAAGAATCCCCCCAGAATGGAAGTTTTCTGGAAAATTAAGGTGAATTAAACCTTGCAAAGGAGATTAAAACAAATAGCAGCCATTTCATCAGCTGTCTAAATAAAAAGAGAACGCTGAATGAAGAAATGGAGCTGCTATAGAGAGAGAATGTAGCACAGATTAAAGATAACACACGAATGATCCAAACCTAAAGGAATACCTTTGCTTCCATTTTCAATGAAGATTGTGTGAGGACAAGGGGTAATTAGTGGAAAAGCAAGGATTAAAAACCACCACATTCAATGTACAAGCAGAAGTCAGGTAGGGTAGTGTGCACAAGTAAGAGAGATGAATACCCTGCATTTTGCAGGCACTGTTCTACTTGGAACGAACACCCGGATAGCAAGCATTCTTAATTTAGATATCCGGTCACGAGTAATACCAGGTCTGCACCCTACTTCAATTCTAAGTCTCGGTTTCCTTTCCTGCATCCCTCCCAACCATTCGTTCATCTTCCCGTTCAGTTTCCACAGACTTTTTAACACAGACGGCACATACCTTTTCCCTACTTCTGTTCCATAAACCCACTGATTCACCTGAGGATTTCAGTGAACAGTTTTCCGACATCATTCAGTGTGGGGTGGTGTGAAACAACTCAAGTAAATAACTTAAGTCTGGTGAAATTATAAGCATCTGAAAAACAGAATATTACAGGCAGGGGTTTAGGATGATACTAACGTAATAAAGCAAGAGATGAGATCAGTTATGAAAATCTCTTGTCCCTGATAGCACTGAATTTCGGTGAGGGGTGCTCTGTTTGAGTACATCAGCTTTTCTCTCAGCAGACCATTCCAAGTCACAAAAATGCATGAAGGGAAACACTCCCAGCACCTTCCAGCACCTCACCTCCAGCCAAATGCCTCCTTACAAGCCCAACCCTACTAATAATGTGAAGGATGGGGTTCTGACAGAGTTAATAATAAAGAAGCTGTAAAATTTATACTGAGCTGACTGATTTGAGAAACACCAGGTCCCCTTCCTTCTCTCCTAGAGAATTTAATTTTCATCTTGGTTATTGTTAACTATTCTGTTAGTTACAAGCCAAAAGCAGACTTTATTTTACATCATCTATATTCCTTCTTCCTTAGTGGTACTTAATGAGTTGAAGGGGCTGGAAACTTGTTCTCAGCCAAGCCAATATCCTATGAGTTATAAATGACATTTCATCCTCATATGCAGATTTTTCTGTGCCTAAGTGAATTATTTACAAGGTACAGCTTGTGGGCTCCAACAATCAGCTGCCAGAGATTTACACCTACACTGAGTGCCTGCTCTCCTGCTGGGAGAATGTGAAGTTTTCCACCGCCCTTTAAGATCTGAAGACTTAACAGAGAATAGCTCTTCCTGAAGCTGGCACTGCCTTTCTTGGGATGGTGGCTGACTAGACTTTGCTGAGGGAGAGAGAATAATGGTGAGCTGAAACACCAAGAGTGACTGCTTCAGTAGCTTAAAATAGTCTCCTTTTTTTTTCCCCCTCTGCATGCAGCTGCAAATCAGAAGTATGGTGATCATTTAAATACTGTACTTCCAGTCCTGTATGCATAATGCTGAAGGTAACCATAGCATTATTTTTTCTCTTTAATAAGGAAAAAGTGTATAGAAATTGAATGCTACTATGATCAACAAAGTAACAGTGAGGTGGATAAGAAAGATAAGGAAATTATAATTTCCCTACAAAAGCCTGCCTTCAGATTTAAGAGAAATGGACCAGGAGAAAAACTTTAAAGCCCTATCAAATTTAAGATAAATTACTTGAAGTAAATTGGGAAGTATTCTGAAAGCTGGGTTGCTCTTACTAAATCTTCTCGTCTAAGACAGTATCGCAGAGAGCAAAGCATCGTGCAATGGTGTTGTACTTACAAAAGCAATGACAATGTGATGCTGCACCACCAGCAGCCAAGTTGCTCCGGTGACCGTGGGTGTGGAGTGCATGTGGCTCCTTCCTGACGCCACAGGCGGGCTTCCTTTCTCCTTTGTGATCTTCATAGCTTCTCACTGGCTTTCAATGCTTCCATGATGTTTTGAAAACATTCCAATGATGTTTACACTTGGGTGAAAAAAAAAAAGAGCTATGTTGCAACTTAGTCTCTGAAGAAAAGCAGTGAAAGCCATCTACATGGTACCTGTAGGTAGCAAAATAATGTGAAAGTGTCATTTGGGAGGAACAATCCCTCAGTCACAGGAAAGCAGCCCAGAAGATATTTTTTTTCCCTATTTAGGTATCTGTGATCCAGAAATACTCAATGTGATTCTCTCTCTCCTTTCATTTGAATCTCCACTGACAGGAGATTAAAATCAGAGAATCATAGAATGATTCGGGTTGGAAGGGACCTTAAAGATCACCTAGTTCCAACCCCCTGCCCTGGGCAGGGACACCTCCCAGTAGACCAGGCTGCTCAAAGCCCCATCCAGCCTGGCCTTGAACACTTCCAGGGATGGGGCATCCACAAGTTCACAGGCCACATCACAGTAAAGAGTTTCTTCCTAATATCTAATCTAAATCTCCCTCTTTCAGTCTAAAACTGTTACCCCTCGTCCTATCTCTACACTCCCTCATAAAGAATCCTTTCCCATCTCTCCTATAGGCCTTCTTCAGGCACTGGTAGGCCACTGTAAGGTGTCCCTGGAGCCTTCTCTTCTCCAGGCTGAACAACCCCAATTCTCTCCGCCAGTCCTCATAGGAGAGGTGAATAATCTTCTGTTTCTTTCTGAAAAATAAGAATAATATTCTTCTTTCATTTCCCTCTCATTCAGTTTATTTGTTATAATACTGGACTGGGTGTAAAATTGTTTGAGTATGATTTTACCTAAGCAGCCTCCTGGAAGAAAAAGACCAACTGTCAGGCTCCTGCCCCTGGTAGACAGATAAAATACTGGTGCTTCACTCCCCTCAGGTCACACGTAGTGGAGTTTCATGCAGGGGCTAAACATTCAGTAATAATTTTCAGTAAAATATTTCCACCTTTCATGGCTTTGGGACCTGATCCAGCTTGTCAGTTCAACACATACGTACATGCTTAATTATATGGCACATAATTATCATTGACTCTAACAGTCAATGTGTGCGTTGCTGAATTTGGGACCCACATCTACACCTGAGGCTCGCTGTCTGTCTGTTAATATCTGACTGTCTACTACTGCCTCCATGAGACCCCAATAGCCTCACTAAACGTTCCTTGCCTCTAAGTAGGATGTGGGGAGCACAGCTGAGCTAACCACTTGTTTTCCAAATGATGGCGCGTGGAAGGAAAGCCTAGAGTGGCTCTGAGAGAAATATCCCTAGAAAGTGGCTAAAACCTTCCTGCAGGAAGGAAAAGTAAAGTTTTATTCCACATCATTCCCTTTGCTGATAAAAGGTTTGCATTTTTTGTTGAGAATCTTCCTCACCATACCAGTAAATACCTTTTTTCCTTTAAACCAAAGAACAGTAAAATGGCAATTAATTTGGACTAGCTAAAATATATAATTACCTAGTCATAAAATGGACCATAAAAGTACTACATTGTTGTATCCATTTCATTAGTAGCAGGTACATAAAAACTGTTTTAGTGTATAAAGACATAAGTATTGTGCTTCATTGTTTTCAAATGACAGTGGCTTACTTTTTCTTGTTTTTGCAAACCAGACCTCTCAGCACAGTTACTCCAGCAGTTGTTTAGACTTCTCTTCCTTGTGTTATCCACGTTATCCTAGATTTGACCTGAAACAGCTCGATAGCATTAACATAACTTGACAGTTCAAAGCCAAAATCTGTAGGTCACATAAACCCAGACTGAACGTTGATGTTGGTAGTTTTACCTTGATAGGCAGGTGGCTTTTTTTTTTCTTTTTCTTTTTTTTTTTTAATTTTAATTGCAAAATTTGGGGGTATTGCAAATTGGAAAGTTAAGGAGTAGAGGCAATCCTGTAGAGCTGCCTTCCTAACTTTCATCTCATTATTCGTTTGCTGTTTTCAATCTGAAAAGCTCACAAGTCTTTCAAGATACACATATCTTAACTATAAAGTGTGTCCTATCAAAAAATAATAATAAAAAAAATAGAACCTTAGGAGATGAGGAAACTTGTTTTCCTGGAGTTTTTAATCGGTGGTAAATCCAGTATACCTGCCTTGCAATGTCACCCATTCCTGTGAACCATAGCATTCTTCAGTGATCAAGAATCCAAACTGGCATAAAGAACTTCTTCATTAGGACATCAAAACTGTAGGAATATTTTCAATTGTTGGTATAACTTTTTCTTGGAAGTGCTTTCACTTATTTCATGACCACCTAAGGCTCTCTAAGGTACACAGCAACACAGTTTGAGACATCTCTGTGATGTTCTGTACATCATATAGTTGCTAACAACCTGTCAAAGTCATCCTGACACCTAACTGAGAAGCTGATGGTTTTGGTAACGTATTAGCAGAGATGAAAAAAGATGGTCCTCATTATTGTAATAAAACCAACAGAGACACACTGAGAATCAATTACTGATTCTGTGACCTGTTGAACTAACCCTCACTCAAGTGGGGAACTGCACAGAGCATCTTACATTATCAAATGATTTAGGATGGAGTGCTGTCTGAAGACTTGCAACAAGTCAAGGCAAATACGTTTCCTTAAATTGTAGCTTGCTTAATTACCTTGTTCCTGAGCACAAAGATCAAATTGAGCAACTTAAGGTGCTGAAGAACTCTGCCAGCTGGACATGAAAAGGAAATAATTAACACACACAAGAGCTAAGTTTAAGGATGAGACTCCTACTGACAACAGCAAGGAGATCCAAAGTTAAGACAGACACTGTGTCCTTGACTGGATCCATGTGCCTACAATTTGCAGCACATATTGGATTGGGGAAGAGCACCATGTGTTGCAGCCATTTCAAGTAAGCAGATGGCTTTTTAAAGCGCTCAGTGTAGGGAAAGCAAAGCCCTTTCAAAGGCTGGCATTTCACTCTCATTATTTGTCACAGACTGTTCCACCTCTTGCCTTCACATTGCTTGAGTATCACCAAGAAAATTCCTTCCCATGGAAGGCACTGTGCAAACACACGAAAAAAAGTTAAGTTCCCGGATACAACGAAGTGACCAGTGAGGCAGGAAATTAGTAATTATATTTCATGTTTTGAAAGCAATGCCCAACATTAACTTATTTTTCTTTGCAAAATCCCAACCTCAAGAGAGAAAGCTGAAGTCACCAAAAACGCTGTTTGGTGTCTACCTAGGCTTCTCAGGGCCACAGCAGCGTCTTTTTTCCTACTCCAAGCATCTCCCAAAGGTAACGCCTTTTTTCATAACCCAATTCAGCAATGATAAGGTGCAAAGTAATTGTTTACTGAGGAGAGCTGAACCTAGGAGCCCAACTTTCACGCGTTACTTCCCGTATTTTTTAATAGGATCTCTCATGCCTGCCTGAATAGTCACCCAAGACGAACAGAAAAAGACACCTCCTTTTAACATATCATCTTGAAGGATGGACTCTTTGGAGTACTGCACACTACAGATTTGTTATGATCAGAGGGGCCAGATGTCACCAGCTGAGCCGTTCATTTGATGCTGCGCCATTGCTCGGTGCTGCTGCCATAGATACTGCCCTGCCCTTATGGTGGCTGCTGTGATTCATTGAAAGTAATATCATCCCAACTGCCACTCCAGGGAATCTTGCAGGCATGATTTTCTAACACAGCATGACCCATTAAAAATAACTGCCAGGAATCCTGCGCTTTATAAAAGGGCATCTTCATTAGCTCTCGCGGTGGGTCGCCAGAAAGTCCCAGGCGCTACAGTAGTCACGGGGTAATTTGTAGTTATCAGAAACATTGCATTTAGCGTCTTTATTCCTGTGGAGCTGGAGCCCACTGGTTACTTAACACAGGCTCCTCCTCTTAAATCACAGAAATTAAAGAGGGAAGAGCCCCATCAGATTATTTTGTCAATCCGTTCTTTGAATGCAAAATTGGCAAATGTGTAGTCTTTGCCGCCAAGACATTCGGTGCCAGGGACACTCACCACTGTGCTACAGGCCACTTCACTTATCAGTGCCTACTAGTGCTTGGCCTTTCTCCTAAAACAATGAATTCCTGGGTATGCTGTGCAGCACTTCGTCCTTCACATAGAGCTTCATCCAAAGAACAGACTCTAAATGACTGCAGAGGGCTGTGGATTGGGTCTCTCACCTGCTCTATTTATTCTTCCAAATATACTGGAATAGGAGCTGGTGTTTTACTTGGATAGTTAGACAGAAGTATTCTAAACCTCTATTTTTATCAGGTCAAATGGAAAACTTTTTTTTTTTTCCCCAGGACTAAACAAACCTTCCAGATAATTTAAAACAAAAATATCTGCTTTAGTTCTGCATAGACATGTTCTACATAGGCATCAACTGTCAACAAATCTTATATACCCCCATTGCTTATTAAAATGGGTACATAATTCCCTGAAGATCTGTCCTGCTTCCCAGCACTGGGACTCATTCTATGGTGGGCTGGCGAGGGCAAAATCCCGCAAAGAAGAGAAGAAACACATGACGGATATCACACATGAGCTTATCTTTCTGGTCCTCAGATGCTATGGTGGTGAATGTCCTAAAAAAACACCCCAACCTAGAGTAGAAAGGCTGTTGTAACTAGCATTAAGAGAGACCTGGGCCCAGAAACACATTTTTTCAGCCACTTCTAGTAAATGTATTTCCTCTTGTACTCTAGGTTGAGTATTGATGCAAATACAGTGGCCCACATGAAACTATGAAGCATAGATTCTCTACAGCGTTGAGTATGAGCTATAACCCTTTGGGCCATAGCAGCAATTCATAACAATGAGCAATAAAAAATAAATTCCAACACATGTCTTGCTCTGCAAGGGTGTGGACTGAGTTTCAGTGCAAGCTCCTTGCAGGACTGGAAGAAAGGCCTCCAGGCTACGTTGCAGTTTCTGAATGATGTCCAAGAATGAGTCCTAGTTCTGTGGTGAGTATATCAAACAGGGAGCAATTCTTTCCATTATATATTACCTCCCCAGTCATTATGAAATCATTTGGTATTCACTGTGATAGCACCAATCATTAATGCACTCATTTGGCGTTCATATGACTTGTCTTATGCACTTCCCCAGGAATCCCATTGTAATTAACCATTAGTTAATGTAAATAGTAATGAGCATTTAAACTAAAGTGTTACCAGACAGGGTCAGTAGTAGCAGAGAATCAATGTGCTCATGAAACCAGCTACAGTCACTTTAAAAAGCTACTTTAATAGTAATGAAAGCCTAATAGTAAATATGTCACTTAATCAGAATCGGGAGCTGTTAAAAGGATTTTATAGCATTTTGTCTGAAAAACATATTCCGCATTCCCTCTCCTCTTTCTACATCTCTAGAAAAGTGGACACATGGACAGCTTTCCTCTTAGGCAGCAAACAAGTGAAGTTAATCACAAAACTTTTCTCTACACAGCACTGCACCAAGTATCCCAACAAAGTATCAGGTGCGTTGGCATGTTGCGCACCTCCCACAATTGATGGGTCACTGATTGCTCCAAACCAAGGAAAAGAGCAATAAAGAGAAGTGAGCCTATGAAAAGTTAAACTAGTTTTACTGTTTGCATCGCATCAGTCCTTGAATAAACTGTAGTAATGAACCGTAATAGAGTGGGATCTGGCATAATACCTTCTCCCCTGCCAGACTTGTATTCCTGGAGATGTTTTAGAGCTGGAATTCACTGACCTTTGTACAAGTGACACAGATCTAGCCTTCTGGTAAGAAGCCACAAATTATCACTGAGTGGAGCTGTGAGGACAATTTCTTGCAGAAATCAAAAGTAGCAAAACTTGAGGTTTTGCCAGTTTTCTAAAAGGCCAAAAATTTTCACTTTTCAGCCAGGGCACTTATGTGAATTATTATCATAAGAAAGAACTGCCTTTTGCCAACCATAATAGAAATGGGAACTTTTCACTGTCATATGGTGTGCTATCCAGGGTTCCTGTAAATAATAATAATAACAAATCTAAGTCTACCTCAAGAATCTGGTGGAAATATAATGACAATACTAGAAGTTCAACAGTCACTTTCCAGTTAATATAATTTCACCTTCCTCAGTAATTAAAGAACATTAATCATTAGTACCAATGACTGATTTCACATTATCAAGAATCATTACCACACACAATCCTCACAAACACAGGAAGCCCAAATTTGTTGGAAAACCATGTTGCAGATTTAAAATTACTATTTTTTTGTTGTTTGATTGCTTCAGCTTATAACTAGAGAGCAGAAGGATGCTTTTACTTACTTTTGGGATGTCAAACAGAGAAAAAGTTGTGGAAATACTGGGGCTGATAGATACATAAGTTAGTTCCCGCCAAGAGAGAAAATAAAGCAAAATTCAGGCAATTTGGGATTAAACAGTAGCGAGCTGATTAAACAGTTTCTTTTCTTTTCAAAGCTCACAATTATTGGTATTTCTGGCTAGTTAAAAAACTTTCCAAGGCTCAATTTCATGGCTTCATTTTAGTTCTGTAATAAAAAATGTGACGGTTTATCACTAGGTGTTTCTTCATTGGGAGACCCCTTGGGAAACTTAATTAAAAAAAATCCCATCCCAAACCAAAAAAATTGTGACAGCAGGGTGACTGAACTTGTGCATCCTTCTTTCCACAATGAGGAAAGTCCTCTACTTCCAGGCATTTCCATCAGATCCCCTCAGCTATATCCTTACAAGAGCAGGGGTTTGGTCTTCCACATTCCAGCTTTTTAGTTTGCCACTGCAAACAGTCCCAAACACTGAGGCAGTTTGTGTGAAAATCCAGTTGTGAAATGGAAAATGCAAGGAAAAATTTCACCTTACCCTTCATCTAAAACTAAAGATTTTCATCATTTGTCTATTTTAGCTTATCTCTGAAAGACACGCAGTAGAAATCTTTAATTACTCAGAAAGGTCAGGCTTCAAAATTGTATATTTAATCTGGATTTAAAGGAGCATTTTCCGAACAGATGTGCTGGTATGCAAACACCTGCTGCTTCCTTCCTCCTGAGCATGCCTAATTTTAGTTACTTATTTATTTTTTTCCCCCTCTTTCTTCCTGTTATCATGGATTCATTTAGGTCTTTCCCATCCTGGACAGTGCCTTGGCTCTTTCAACTCCACTAGACCATTGGAACATCAAAAGAAACCCTGTGGGCTAATAGGACTTTCAGCTCAGAGGGTAATTTCTCTTCCTTAGGGGCTGTTCTTTCGGGGCTTGAGGAAAATGGTCATGGCCTGCTTCATTCTGACCTCATCATTATGCTGATCTCAGCGATACTGCTCCAAATGTGGTGTTAGATGTGGTGTTAAGGGATATGGTGTAAAGGAGAACTTCGTAGAGTGGAGTTGACGGTTGGACTCGATGATCCCAAGGGCCTTTTCCAACCTAAATGATTCTATGATTCTATTCTATGAAATGGAAAGTGATGCCACCGTTATCAGTGCAGGGATTGCTGTTAATTGCAACAGGTCCTTGGTTCCACCAGTGTTGAACTGACTGCACTTGATCTCGTTCCTCAAGGCAGTCAAAGTGGGTTGAAGAAGGCAATTTTTCTCTTTACCAACAGAAGACTGGTGCGATGCGGTAAGTTTTTCATCATTTCTTTCTCAATATATGCTACAAAACTGATCATAAATAGTCTCTGGGTGCAATGAAATTGGGAGCCAGGCTTCTAGAGCAAGAGGGGAGAAGTGGGAATCTGGCAGCGAGTTTGGAGCCATCCCAAATATTGGGTGGTGGGTGGCAGGAAAGTGAAAGCCATCTGGTGGCTCAGATTTCCTGTATAAGGAGGTCCTCTGGTTTTGAAAATGCGGGCCTCAGCTCCTCCGGGAAACAAATGCTTGCAAAATGAAAAAGGAAATGTAATGGTTTGCCTGCGAATTTAGATATGTGATGCAGTAAAAACAGGGTTTCTAATAATGACATTTCTACATTTCTTCATTATGAGTCATGAGTAAACATGACATTTCTGCAACTCGATCTAGATATGTGATCAAAGATTAAAATGGAGCCATTTTAATATTTTAATTATTCCAGCACTGTCAGGCTTCAGAGTCTGTTATGCCAACACCCAGTGCAGAGCAAATAATTTGTAACAAAGAATTTTATCAATTTTAGCTGCTTTTTTCTCCGTGCGAATTGTGTGTGAATGGGTCATTATTTTCTCAGATTTGCTCATTATTCGAAATGATCCACAATGAATAATTTATACTAATATTTCTTGTTCTGCAGCTTCTTCACCACCAGTTTGTAGCTGCCTGGGCTAGTTTTGTCTGAACAAACAAATCACATGGCCTTGTTTCTGCTTCCAGGTTGGCTGAGAAGTGCTTTGCTGGGTAGGGTACTCCCATTTACGAGTTCTATACGTGCTTTCTGCAGATACACCCGTTCTCCATTTAATAATGCTGTTTCCACAAGCACTCTTATGAGTCAATTCATTCTTTACAATATTCACAGGGAGCGAAGAGGAGTGCAAACCCAGCAAAGACACTTGAAAGTCTTATCCCAGTAATTATTTTGCTGATTTTCTTTTTCCTTTTTTCTTTTTTTTTTTAAGTTTTCAGCCCATTCTTACACCCTCTTACAGACCTTTACCACTGGAGGAGTGCCAGTGGGTTTATCTAGGTGCAACATCTTGTGCATTAGTATAAATCAGAAGTGAAGAGCTTTCTTCAACAGTCAGTGACATACAAATTACTGATATTTCAGTCCAGGGCCAGGTGCTCCAAAAGGGTTAGGAATACATTCCCCTATTAGTCCAGTAGTTACAGGCATGTAACTATGTATGTCTCATGAAGCGTTTGACTTGACGATTAGGAAGCAATCCCAGATAGTTGGGCATCCATCTTATTATCCACTAGAATACCCATCCTATTACCCACCAAATCTACTATTACAACATGGGTAAGATGTGGGGACAACTCTTTCTTAATATGATAAACCTAAAGAATTCATCCTTAATGTAGATCGATTAAATCCTTCTTTGTAAAATTTGCATGTCTTCTCCCTGCACCTACCTACACATCTTGCTTTTCATGCAATCAGTGTGGCAATCAGTCCAAATTTCAGATACTCTACCAGTGAGAAAATTTGGCTGGTGTATTCCCTAAACTGACCCATTCACTCATGACCCTTTGTTCCGGAAATAGTTAGAATCTAGCACTTCAATGAAGGACAGAAGATATCAGAGACAGGTGTCCCCTCTACAGCCTGCGTAAGCCTTGCTACAGCAAAGCCCAGTTTGATTTGCAAATTGGACGGCCTGAATAATCAGTTTTTTCAGCTTCTCCTCAGGCAGCCATACAGTCCTCAAATTTCCGAGGTCTCACAAGGGTGCTGTCCCCCACCATGAGTCAAATAAACCCAGTATTTATGCTGGAAATGTTCCCTTTGCGGTTCTTGTTTGAAAGCAACCCAAAAGCAAAGAGAGATGAGCTTGGAGGAATCTGCCTATCAATTAACATCATTAAATAATTCCTAAATTCCTGGTCTGCCAGAACAACCACTTGCAGCCCGGCTCTGGCCATAAACCCGAGGGTGAGGGGTGAGGCACGGGGCAGAGGGGAGCGCACAGCTTGCTCCTTCACTTCAACTTTGTACACCACATGGTGCACAGGGGCTCGAGTACGAGCCGAGGCTGCTTTAAAGAGCGCCTGTTCTCTCTGAGTCACCGAGGGTGAGTCACGCACCCGGACACAGGATCAGAAAGCCTTCCATTTTGCAAATGGTAAGTGATGACGACAGTTAAGCAAGGGAGTCCACTGTGACTCTCCTATTCCAAGATGTGTCATTATAAGCCTGATGGAGCGCCCGCAAAGAAAATACTGTGCTCCAACTGCTTCGTTAGTTGTCCTTTCCTGGATAAAAGGAACATCCATACACATTTTAAGTTTCATCTTCACATTCTTTTATGCTTTCATCCTCAGAGGGGTGACTATGGAAAATGTCTGTAATGCAGCTACATCCATCTATCAGCCTACCTTTCCCTGCTTCATCCCAGTAACAGCCGATACCAGCAATTATGCAGAGCCCTACAATAGCACCTCCAGGAACAAAAAAAATGTGGGTTAAAAAGATTTTTTTTAAAATGACTAAAGAATATTTTTTCATTTTCCGTCCTCTACAGATGCCATTTTCTACTGATGAGTACCTCTAAATTTTGCCCTTGAGTCATTATACACACAGTGTAAGTCTGTAAGATGCTAAACCCAACAAGCCATTCTTCCCACCAGATGGAAAAGTTTCCCTTCAGCACCTACAAAACCATGCATATGTAAATGCAAATCTAATTGTCTATCAGGTGTGAGTATCTAAATATAGCTGTAAATATCTGTAATCAAGTATTTTTTAATCAAAGAACGCATCAAAAAAATGCTAAGATTGACCAGAAAATGAGCAAAGATAAGATATCAGAATTAGGGTCAGTAATAAACCTTCATTTGGCTTCTTTCTGCCTATGTGCCATGGCACAGTCATTAATTACACGATCACATCCTATTTTTCTTCAATGCCTTCCTCAATGAAGAACAGGGCTTACGAAACTGGGCTATTCTTCAGTATTACGTTTTATCCTCATCATCCAGTATGTGGCTTCATACGCTGTCGAGCTCTGTACTGGATACAAAATTATTGTTTTCCTCTCCCCTTCTACTTGTGGTGGCGTCCTAACGGTTGTTTAGATTTTTTGCCATCATTAAGAATTTACCTTCATGACACTGCTGCAAAGAAATGTGAAATCACTGTCTCTCGCTTACATGCATAAAAACTGAGACAGAGGTTAGTATAAAGATCTCAAATGAGTCATTTAATTTGAGGTTCCCAACTCAAAAACTTTCAGTCTGATTTTTAGAGTATTTTGCTTGTTTATGGTGCTTTCTCTGTTCAGAGCAGAGGTCATCTTGACCTCACACATGGCTGTGAGAAGTCTACAGCTCTAACAACCAGAGCTCTGATCCCAGAAAATCAGGCTCCCTATGGAAAACCTTTTCTGAAGCAACTTGCCTGTCACGAGATGAAAATTCTGGAAATGAAGCCAGGGTAGAGTTGAGTTACTCTGCATGACGCCTGCCTTTGACAGAACTCTACAGACAACCCTTTTCTTCCCCCACTTTCCTTGTCCCAGGCACATCTTTTCATTCCCACAATACATAAACAAGGAGGATGTCCGCCTACAGTCACCACATTGTTCAGATACATCACCACAGCACAGGATGTCCTTTGCAATGAACCAGACTTGGGTCCCAAAATGAAAAGTAATGACATCATAGAGACACTGCTATGCAGATTAGGGACTAGAGTGATGATTAAGTCTGGGGACACGGTGCCTGGCATTTTCTGACATTCTTCTTTTGAGTTCTCAGCCACAGCGTAATGCATACATCGTTGTTCCTGGGCTTATTTGTATGCCCAATTCCAACTTCTTTAGTTTACCTTTGTTAGTTTCTTTTAATTTTCTGTCCCTCCTTTACATCCTTGATTGAACAAAGCCAATTCTCAGCATAGAAATCACCGCATAAACAGTTTAGTCTTGATGAGGTCCAAACAGCTGACAGGAGAGTCTTTCCATAGACCATGTTTAGCCATCTTAACTTCAGCCATCGGTGTCATTGCAATCTCTAGTTCTTCATTTCAGTTGGGTTGGGCTGAAAAACAGAGCATTACTAAAATACTCAGAGTTTGAAAATCCAGCCCATCACCATGTATGATTTCTTTTGACAGGATACTGTTCAGCCTTTCCATTTTCCTCTGCCTCCCTTTACGTAGGGCCCCTCCACCGACATCCGCATTGGGAAGCACGTATTACACGCATAAGGTTTTTCTCATGCACTCCCTAGGGTAAACGCTATCACTGAGAATCTCAAAACAGCCCCACTTAGCTTCATGGCAATGGGGTGTCTGAATCCCTTAAGCAGCTTTGACAATCTTGACTTGCAAGTGTTATTGTTTGAAAACTATGACAGTCTGCCTTGGTGGTGATATGCATAATAATGATAAAATGCAGCAGATATGCGTTGGCCTTTTAACTTAAGCTTGACTGGAGATTTAGCAAAGCTATCTTCTAGCAAAACTGATCGCCTGTGAGCACAACAGTGCAAAGGTCGCAGAAGGAGGCCTTCCTACTGTTGAGGTAGGACCAAGCTAGGATTACTGTCTTTTCATTTAGTGTGTACTAAATTTAAAAAAAAAAAAAACCAACAACACAAAAGAACAAAAAAACCTACCCAACAATGTGCTTGATGAGTTTAAGATCTACAGGAAAATATTTAATGTTGCACTACAATGAAAGGAATTGGTATGAAGCATAAATGGCAAAGCAGTGAAAAGAACTGACACAAAGCATACTGGCATGTACAGCAACACCCACACAATCGAAAGCATTCAAGGAAATTAAAAAAAATAAAAATCAAATGACTAAAGATCTGGCTATGCAAGGGAGTTGTATAGCAAAAGTAATTTCCATCCGCAGCTATCCCAGGGATTTGAATGAGCTGGAATTTCAGGAAAAGGTTGAATCAGTTGGCAAAAAGAAAGAAAAGAAATTAGGGGTAGAAAGACAACTTAAAAATACAACCAGTTACCTCACTCAACTTTTTTAGTTCATCTGTGTTTCAGTGTTCATGTTTAGAGGTACATTTGACCCCCAAACTTTGAATTTGGATATCTTTAGATTTTGGGGTGCTTAAAAATTAATGAGATATCACAGCCAAGTATGTATTTGGCCTTGGTCCCAAGCAAAAAAAAAAAAACTAAATCCAATCCTTTCCAAACTTTGGCTGTTCGGTTTAATGTCCCAGTTTGGATCCAAGTCCAGCATTTCAACTCAGTCTTTACTTATGTCACTTCGTATCATGTCACAAAGGAAGCGCGTACAGCTGGATGTAATGGAACGATGAGACAAAACATAACGAAGCACAGTGTAACGCACCTCACAGAATAACACTGAGACAGCTACCTTTACAACTTAAATGCTTTTTTTTGTTTGTTTGTTTGATAGGCCTGATAATTTTACTGTGCGCTGAAGATTTTTAGAAATTCGGGGCATAAAATGCAGGAATGCCCAGCAAGCCCCACGCACTTCCATGACAGCATTTGTCTCTTAGTTACAGCAAGGGTAATGTTATCAGCGCCAAGCAACCCGGATGAAAATTATCAATTGGTTACCAAGAAACCTAATGATTTCATCAATAATATTTTACCAGTTACAAAGGTCATTTGGAGAAGTAATGCCACACGAAATGTGCTTGTGAAGTGGGTGATGTGTGGGTGGCTGTTAAGGGTCAACACTTCATTTCTCATTTCTTTAATTGATACTTCTGAATGAGTATTAATTGAGCTGCAATGAGAAGAGTGTGCAGTTTGACAATGCAAGTGACAGGATGGAAGTGCCATTTGCAGAGTGTATATAACCACAGCTAACACCCTCAAAGCGTTAATTCCATTTTATGTCTTTCACATTTAATAGCAAATTTGCCATTTAATCTTTAAGACAGAAGTTACTTATTCTCAATCTACCTCTCACTTGCACTGATATAATCTCATGCCACTCAGACTGGCCTGTGGCATGAAGCACATCACACTTTCAAATCAGGTCCATTTTTTCATTAGCTCATATCCTTCCTGAGATGCCCTCCTTTACAGATGGCTGATCAGCAATCAACACTAGTTTGTTTCAATCAGAAAAGCAGCCGTAACTTCTCATTTAAAGACTGTTCCTGGAGAAGCGCATTAGTCGAAGGCATAAAGCTGGCACTGGGGCAACAGTGACTCTTACAACTGATTTCTTTTTAGGATTTTTTTTTAAAGAGATAGACCTCTTTTTATGCGGGGACCTGTTTTTTATTTTAAAGCGAAGCATAATGAAATCCATGCCTTCTCGTGTCGCGGGGAGCCCTTCACATAGTGTGGGCAGGTGCCAATAGACTGTAAATCTGAAGAGTGAACACAAAAGGTAGCAAAAGCCCAGGAGGAAGCCAGGGAATAGTTCCCATATGTACGTGCTGACACTTTCTCCCTCTCTGCTCCTCCTCCAGCAATGCAGTGTGTTGCCCTTTGAGCCTACTTGACTGAGGTTAAGCATTTACACTTTTTCAGAGGACAGTCAGTCCACTCGGGGAGATACTGACTTTCATAGCAGGAGGCTTCAAAATGATTTCCTCTCTGCTTGGGCAGCTCAAAAACACACGCGCGCAGCAGCAAAGGTCAGATGTCATCCAAGTGGCGGGAGAGTGCCAGCTAAACGCTTGGGATATATTTTTATATTGGCCTCAGCTCAGCCTCCAATTCTGCGGGAATCTACTCGGCACCCACAATTCACTCCAGTGCATTAACCCTGGGTGCGAATGACAGGATTTAGCCTTCCAGGCACTGACTTGTGGGTGCAGTCAGATAGCTAGATAACTTAATGATATCATTTGCACTCACAGTTAACCGCAGGTAGAAAAGAAACCTGGAGTGGCTGGAAAAAGAGAGAGAGAGAGAGAGGTCTTTTTTTCCTTCCTCCCTCCCTCCTCAAAATCAGATTTCTTGCAGTCAGTGAGGAATTGCTTTTTAGCTTGCAGTCCAGGAAATACAGAGCTGCTCATCGCTTCTTTCCCTGTGGTGGCCATTTGCAGTTGAGAGCATCAGTCTCCTGCTCAGCTTTTTCCCTTCTGTTTGCACGAGCTGGCAGTCCACAGGCTACTCACTTCTCTTTCCTTACTCACTGCTTTCTCCTCCTTCATTTCACACACATACCTGATTTTATATTTGAGTTCCTCCCGGTGGTAGCTTTTGCCTATTCCCGTCTGCCCCTACCCTTCTGCTTTTTAATTGTTTTTAATTCTGCCTTGCTTCTTTCTTTTTTTTCCCGACTGTTGACCATTTTCTGACACCCAGTTACTTCAGCCAGATCGCCTCTTACCCGCTAGCACCCATATTCATTAAGTCATCACCCACATCCCTGACTTTCTTCTCCTCTGCTTTCTCCCATTTTCTTATGTGCAACCAGGCCTTCCTTCAAAACTGAGGAGACAGCTGGGCACTTGCCCCTGCTGCCGCTTTATAGAAGCAAATATGTAAGTGTGACATCATCCACGTCATCCGCATGTCATCAACTCATCCGTGATTGCAGAGGGATGGCAATGGATGGTGGTTTCTTCACAGGCTCATGGAAGCAGGGACTCGATAAGGACCTCATCACTAATCGAGGTCTGTGGGTGCCAGGAATACAGACAAAGAAATTAAATTAATAAAGCAGCGCTGGTAAAACCAGCCCTGGCCACAGGCACCCCGGGGAGGCAGAGCTTCTCTAACCGCTGGGTGTGGACCCACTTTGCATGCCGCCTTCATTTACCGTAAGTTCCTGTTACTTTATACCTAAACCAAATGTGAGCTACGCGCAAAGATATTCGGAAACTTAATTACCCCTCCAGTTTAGTACGAAGCCAGTGCTCAAATGGCTGAATTATGCCATTTGGAAAGGACAATTGGTTATTACACTTATCAGATTGTTTGTGACAGGAATGGGTTAATTTTCCTAACCTTTTCTGTTCTTGTTCCACTTGCAGGGTTGTCAAAAGGATGGATAAACGTGTTGCTATTTTCTGGTTTTGTTTCAGTGTCTATCACGAGAGTGGACCAATTTCATACCATTTGCTGCTTTCATTACTGTCTCAGGGTTGTCACAAGAATTGATAAATTTCAGACTGTTTTTCTTGTCCTCATTACAATCTTAAGGTTGTCATGAGAATGAATTGATTTTGTGCCATTTTCTGTTCTCATTACAGTCTTTGTCATGAGAATGGCTTCATTTGGGGCCATTTTTGTTCCTGTTACTTACAATCTTTTGTCACAAGAACAGGGATTATTTGATGAAAATGAGAAGACAGCATCTCAGACACTGAGATTCAGGGATAACTTGTTCTTGTGACAGAGATCATAACGAGGACAGAAAGCAGTACAGAATGTATCCATTCTCAGGATGATTTTAAAGGTTGTGATTTTGTGACCCTGATTGTGCCAACTGACTTCACCCGGAGGAGATTTTACCACTTTTATTGTAGCAACCACTACTTCATTCACGCTGCCGGTAGATTTCTCCCTACTCAGCAAGGGAAAATATATTTATACAGAGGCTATCAGAAGAATTACAGATGAAAAACACTGAAACTTTTCAGGATAGACTTTGGTATTCAAGGGGCTCTCACCTCAGGAACACACATTTCAAACTCCAGCTGGGACTTCAGATGCTTTTTGCAGGACTCAGCTGGGAGTCACCACCATGAAGGCTATTGTCGAGTACAGTCATGCATTTTGGCAGGTTAAATACACAGCAGAGATGTGGTTTTGAGTGTCTGGCTGATTTTAGGTTTGCCTAAGCTGCCTGCGTAGCCAGTTTGATCTGGGAGCTCTGGGACACCGAGTTCACATGAAGGTAAACTAGTGACTGCAAACGAGCGCCTGCAACTCAGCTAAGAATGAGTTACTGCAAATGAAAGGGCAGAAGTTAGAGATCAAGGCATGTACAACATCCAGGGCCCAGAAAACCTAGAAGTAATTATTGTGTTGCTGAAGGTGATCAAAGAGAAGCAGCAGGAAATGCTAAATAAAGCGGAGACTCTTGCAGCACGTGGGGAGGGGATGGGAATGAAATAGGCATCACAGAGATTGAAGCTATGGACAGGGAACATGAGAAGGTAGTTGTGGAAGGGGGGACGGTCAAAACTAGAGAAGAAGCTACAGCAGAAGAGAGGAGAGAACGCTAAGGCCCAGCCAAATGCTGAGAAATACTCAGGTTTGGTTTGTGCAAGGCAAAGAACTGGAAGGAAAGACAAGAAGAGAAGAAAGGGAAAACTAGAGAAGAGAAAGATTTTTATCATGGGGTGCACTAAGCTGTTGATAAACCCCATGGTGGGATGCATGAGGAAGCCCCAAAGAGGGCACGTGTGTCTGCCAGCCACATTTTTGGTAATGGGAAGCAAGTGGTGACTCACTGCCTTGAAAGACCTTGTATTAAATGCACCAGCTTTTCTTTTGCAGCAACTAAGATTTTATTCCAGAGCTTAGACTCCTGGTTCCATCAGAAACTAAATGCAGGATGTATGTATTTGATTTTCTTCATCATGCCTCCCAAGATGAGATCCGAAGGAGAGGAAATAGTGACTTGGGAGCCAGTGCAATAAGGAGGATTCGGGATTCAGGCTGTGAAGCAGCCCGAAAGGAGACCATGCTAACTGGAATACACCACTGGAACTGCTTGGATAATCATCCTGCAAAGCTGTCTGGGAAACCATCAGAAAATGCATCTGAAAATAAGTGTACCTGAACAGTGAAAGAGATCACCAGTAAAAGGAAGGTGAGGGGGATGGACATTCCCCACTGGCTAAGTAAAATAAAGCAAGAATGCTGCAATAAATAGACCTGACAGATGACCCCTGGTATTTCCTGGGCCAATTTCTATGAACGTTTTATTGATCTTTTAGATTCTGATTTGACCATCAGAGCCTATGATCCTTTGTCTGTACCATACCTCCCCCCCTGCCCCCACATTTACCATATGTACCTAATCTCACTGCTCTGTCTACCATCTGCCATTGTTTGAAGTATATGGGAATATAAGTTTAATCATAAAAATGGTGGCCCTGGCTGTGTATACTACACGAATGTTCAACTTTCACAAGATGAAGTGACCTCCAAGTGGCTTACTGCTTTTCATTAATTTCTCTGTATAATTGAACATTTTTCGGCATCTCATTTAACAAACTGTTAAGCTCCTTATTGCACAGAAGGGCCATGTGATGTGCAGGGATTCTGAAATGCTTCCCCTCATTCACAGTCCTCCTACTAATATCCTGGGCATTATTAGTAGTTCACAAAGCCAGCACATTTTCTTTTTGATAAGTGTCCCTGTTCTGCCCTCCTTTGTCCACCTCCAAATGCCGCCTAGTACTTACAAAGAATAAAATCGTGCTGCCTAACTAGCCTGGTGCTTTGGATTGCTACCCCTACTCACTCAGTTGCCTGTAAGGGGATGTACTTATATCAATGAAAGATAAATCCCAGCTAGAAATACAGGTCCCTGACAACCTAATCACTGAAACCCTGTCAAGTAACCCCTAATTTTAAAGCGAGTGGTTAATTCCCAGCAAATTGATTTATGCACTGTTTGAGGTTTGGCGAGTTGTGTTGTTCATCTGTTATTACCAGGAACTCAGCTCAGCCTATTCATTTAGACCACTGACACAACACAGTGCATCTCCCAAGAAAATTTCCTTTGTCAGCACATCTAGAATTTGCTAATTAAATCAACGATGACATTATTCACTTTCTGAAAAAAGCAACTTCTCTCTCCTGCCCCCCTTAAGATACATGTGTGTGCATAAACATGCGCATGCTCAGGCACAGTTTTTAACCATCGTTTGTAAATGCATTCAGTCCGAAACTTTGAATGATCTTTATTAACTATGTTAGTCAGCTCTAGACCATCTGCTCACCTCAGTGGACAGGTACTGTCTATATGCCTATAAACTCAGTAGCCTCTAAAGTGTGCGTGCGCCTGTGTGTGCATGCGCGCGTGTGTGTGGCAAGAGCAGGGGCCACATGATGTTCATAAGCAACCGTGAGCCTTGCTTCTTCAGAGCGCACCCTGAGGTGTGAGTTTCATTAAAATGATAGGGTTGGCCAGCAAGTTCTTTTCTCGTCTGTCTTATTGCAGCAGAAGTGAATTTAAAGCACCAGAAAAGACAGGTTGTCCCCCAAGCCCTGTAATTACGGGTCCATAATATCACTGCAATTCTTTGTGCTATTTAAAGTGCAAAGAATAAAAGAACATCGAAATTAACCTTTTTTTGAACATCCAGTAATTTTTCAAACAATGCTTCTTCCCTTGAGAGGTTAAAAACCACTGAAGAAGTGACCAAAACCCTATCTATGCTCAGGATCCTGCTTCTGTAGGTGTTAGGTGCATGTGGAAGCCTGTATCTGCACGTAGATATGCCCCGGCAAAGGCCCTTGGTGGTGCTTGGGATACTGTTTGCCTTGCAGGGCCCCCTGAATTTAGTAGTACATTCCCCTGGGTGCGCAGTATGGCTTTTACCCCCATGAAAAATTCCTCATTTCCTCAGCTGCTCTGTCGCATACCTGCATGCGGCCATGGTCTACAGACTACTACTGGCTTATCACAGTTTGGATGTTTGCGGTACAACCGAGAAGAAAGGTGTCAGTGAGGCACTGTCTCTAGTTCAAAAAGGTATTTGGGGTCATGACTGCGCACCGTGTGATATCACTTCGCCTCTGTGATGGGTGCATTATCCCTCGTCACCAGACCAGGACATGTCCTTCTTTCCAAGGGAAAAAACAGGAAGATGACAAGGAAATGGGAAGTTTAAAAACGAAATGGCTCTATCACTCTGATCTGTACATAAACCAGAGTGTGGCAGCTTACCACCATTCCCCGCAACTCCAAATCTCAGGATAACAGCTGTCTTTTTATCCTTCTGAAGCGTCAGTTAAAACAATTGCACTTTCCCAGAGAAACTGACCCTCAGTAGGCCTCAGAACAATAAAACCAAAAAGAAACACCTAGACACCATGCTGCAACCTTCCTTTTCAAAGGCAGGTTGCCTTGCATGTGGTCTTGCTGTATACCTACTGTCTTCTGGCTGGCAAAGACTTTCCAATATCACTATTTATGACCGTCCCATATATGTCACTATTGAGGCATAAGTGGTGCATGGTACCATCCCTTCCAAGCAGGTCTTGAGGTAACACCTCCTTAATCAAATCCAAAGTATCCTTGATTTTTTTCATTCTATTTCATTCTGTTTATTGAAGCCATTTAATACCCTTGTTTAGTCAAATACAGCCCTGATGTATGCTCTTGGCCCGCTGTGGAAAGGTTACAGCATTTCATGCTTTCATTCTTCATATCTGGAGCAGCCGTGCAGTTTTTCCACCAACTCATTGCTTGCTAATGAACTTTTTTTTTTTCTTAAGCAGCCTGTCATTTTGTTTAATGTTGCAAAATAAGGCAGTCTTTAAGTGGGATCTGATTTTGCTAAGAGATGTCTAAACTTAAGTGAGATAATGGATGTAACAAAATACCACCAAATATGACAGCTTTGTTCTGCCAATGTAATTTGCTGATTCTGGAAACCAAACGCAGAACAGTCTGTGCCAGTCTTAGAAAAGAGGCTTGTTTGACAGATATAGACCTGCTTAAATATCAGCATACACTACATTAAATAGCAGACTTCTGCATTCATTTGTGGGTTTTAGTCACTTGTCATAACAAGGATTTTTTCATTTTATTTAAAATGCCTCATTGTTCCTATCACTCTGGTGCCCAAGTGCAGTTGGCTGTTTTTCCCCCACCCCTACCTAAAAGTGGAAGGAGATGTTACTTGACGGAGACACCAAACTCCTCTAATTATAATAGTGTTTTAAATCATAACTACCTCTTTATTCATTTCAGAAGAAAAAAGGTTTCTGTTTCCTGTGTTGTGGAAAAACCTTGGATTGGACTTGGTTGTGTCCTTTCCACAGGTGAAGAAAAAGGTATATGTTTGGTAAGAAATTTCTAGCAGCACAAACTGTTCAGAAACTGCTGGTTTTCTCTTGTTGACCACACGCCATTAGGAGATGCCCTTAGGACCACGGGACAGAGCCATCCGTATTTCCTGGCAGTCAGGCTCTCAGTGGTCCGTAACAGTATCTGCATGTAGTTCAGCTTCAGAGTTCTAAAGTATATGACCAGAAGTTATTGGATTTACCATGCTTCTGCATTCCTTTAGATTTTTTAATATCCCCCAGCACATACATATATATAGACATACAAGGCTATCTTCTGTTTACTTGCTATTGACACTTCCACATTTATCAGACTTATTTCACCTTACCTTAGACCTTCTGTCTTCCACAGTCCCTTCCTCCTCTCTGCAGTTCTCCCGTATTACTTTTTTACACTCTCCATTTTTCATATTTAAAGTTTTAAGATGTTTGGACCTTGGTTTTTAACAGTAACGTATTTCTTCACTTAAACATTGGTATATCTTGGTAAGGTCCTTGTGCTTTTCTACGTGCCGATTCTGACACTTTCAAGTAAAATTAACTGTAATTGTCACATATTACATGTAGCCAATATTTCCGCAGTAAATTCTGCCCAGGAATGTGATGTTGGCAACCAGTTCTCCTGCAAAAGAGGTGTGTTCGAAATGATCATCCGTGTTATGACTCTGCTGCACTCAGACCAGCCTTATCCGAGTTTGCCTTCAGACACTTAGGATCAGAACACCAGATGATGATATTTTTTAGATCAACAAAAATTAATGGTGCTATGACATTTCATCTCATCAGAGGATATGAATCTAAATGTGCAGTCCTGACCCCACTAAAATGAAGAGAATTTTTGCCACAGACCTGAATTTCATTTTAACTCTATTCTTGCTTATATAGATTAAACTCAGGGCAATTATAGTTTTTTAACTTATTTGAATCATTCTACTTACAAGACTGTGATTTTAATAGCAAATAAAGTTATTTTCAGGTTAAAGGAGTGATTTTCTGGGGAAAACTATATAATAATTAAAAGGAAAGACAAAAGTAAATCTACCCCTCAATTCAGAGTTGCATCCCTCAATCCAGAAAATATCTTTACTATTTTGGCATACAGCAGATATTTCTGGTTGTGTTATTAGGCTTACTTTGCAAGTATACGATATTTTAAATGCAAATAAATAAAGCAACTGAGCCAAGATCTCTTTAGAAAAACAAGTTAGTAGCAGTCTCCTAACACACTAAGACTCACGTAGTGGAGAGTCAGTGGCTTATTCATGCAACTTTTTTCAATCACATAGCAGAGGGAATCAAGAGACCCTTCCTTGGACTGCTCAGGCTACTTAACTGTCCTCTATTTCATCATGGAGCTGAAAAATCCCAGAAGGCTGAATACAGAATCATAATTCTGGCCATACTGTAGTCTCCGGACACCCTGTTATTTCTTCCCAAATGGGTAGGACACGTGAGGTTTACTAATTTTCTTCATGAACATGAGAATGTCAAACACCCTGCAACCAGCAGACCCCCGCAAAAGCAGGGGGGACAGGGCACGATTTGGGCAGCTACAGCTCAGAGGAATGAGACCCTGGTGTAAACCTCGTTTCTCTCCCAGAGAAGTGATGGTGAAACATAATCAAGGTCCTTCGTGCTTATCTACTGAGAGGGCAGGATGGAGGGTGCAGGGTGGAGGGACAGGGCTTGCCTTTAAAGAGTGGACCAAAAATCAGTGATATATGCACACCTCAGGTATAAAACTTAAGGGAGGAGTGGGATTTGAAGCACTTTAAGTACTGTGTCCTCTGACAAGAACAGCTATTCAGATTAGATATTGATAGCATGCCTATATTTATAGCTACTGCTAAATGACCCAAGATGGATCATTTTCTTTGATAAAGAGAAACCTTGTCATTTCACACGTTTTAGCAAAATTGCAAATTGCTGGTAATCTAGCAATGAGATTTCTTACTTCAGTTTAAACTAGTAAACCTCTCTCTCATTCTGCTTACAAATTTCCTCTGCCTCAAAGACCTAAGATAGAAAATCTTTATTACTATTTAAGTCAGAAGCATGAGCGAAGCATACTTTTATGAAATCTCAGTTCCTTCTGAAAAGATTTCCTGGAAGTTTTGACTCTCATCTTTTTAGGGGTGGCCAAGGTGGGGAAGAGAAGTTTGACTTGACACAGCTCAGAACTTGTCTGAAGGTCAATTTATTTTTGTCCTGGTAGGAGCCTGTATGCAAATTCAGTGCTGGGATATTTTCCTCAAGGTGGTTGGACTTACAAATCCTGGAATTTTTAGGTTCATATATATGATTTGAGCAGTGACAATGAAAAACAACTACTTTAGTTTAACCTTTCATGTCTTCAGCACCCATGAACCATGCACATGCAAAAATAAAGTTGACTCCACATGTAAAACTCCATGGTATTGTTACCACTAATTTTCTCATAGATGAATCTGGCAGAAGGAGAGATAGTGGAGAAGCTCCATATTATTTTTCCATTGGCCACTAATTTTAACTATTAAAACACAAAAACCTAAGCATTAGATAAAATCTGCTGATTGGTGACTGAAAAGCAAGTCCCACAGACAGATATAAAGGTGATTAGTGAGATCTCTGCCTGTATTTTTCAAAGGGTCCCAGAAGCCTAGCAGCATCGCTGGTCTCTGGCACAGATGGAAATTTGCTACTTAGAATCCTAGGGGGAAGAAAATGCACTTTATTACTAAAACTATTCAAAACAATCTATCTTTTTTGAAGGCCAAGACTGAGAGAAGCTATTTAAAGTGAATTTAATGTGACTTCCGCTGTAGAGGATGGGAAGCCAAAAGGAGAAGTTTAAAAAAAAAAAAACATTCTGCATGCCAGGAGTCAGAGAACCACCCACTCATGTAGGCAAGCCAGAGAAGAGTGCAGGAGACACAGCTGCCAGATAAAATACATTACAAACCGAATGAGATCCAAAACATTGATGATCCCAACCATCAGCAGAAAGAGGAGAACCAAGAGAATTTAACTATATCTGCAGAGTCCAAACCTGAATTAAAAATGAGGGCTGGCTACTCAGGTCAAAAACCGCTACCAGATCATCACCAGGAATCTAAGCAAAATAGCAGAGGCTGAATTCCAGCATTCTTACTCGCACCAAGTAGTTCGTATTATATGAATTATCCCATTGACTTCATCAAGGCTACATGAGTCACAAAGTCCTATTAAGAATAAATTTAGGGACTAGATTTGGGTCCCGAGTGTGGCAGTCTCCTTTCAAGCCCTTTTTCTGAACACAGAGCTGGAGAGAGGATGGATGACACAAACAGGGCCATATGATGGGTATGGGTGCACATTGAGTCGAGAGCTCCAGACCAAACCAAATGCCTCCTCACCCCTTCTTGGGACAAGGAGTTTCTCCTGGGTTCCCCCTCACCTGTAGAGCAGTTTCAGATGCACCACTGGACACACACTGGCCAGGATGCCTCCTCTCTGTTCACCTGCAAAAGGAGAGATTTCTGCTAACATAGCACTCCTGGTGATCTAGCAGAGCTGTGTCACTGCTGTGCAAAGTCATAAACAGGAAGGATAAAGGGAAAAGCCCAGACCTGGAATACAGTCTCCTAGCTCTTGGTTGGCCAACAGCCTTGGATGGGCATCTCGACCCAGCATAGCTGCAGGAAACCCTGTAAGGGTTGCAGCCCTACCAGACAGAGGGTTTGCCAAGAACAGCCACCATCAGAAAGCCTGATGGGGCTCCAGGTCTCCTAGGCCTCATACTGGGAACTACCTGCACACTAAGATATAGAGCAGATATAACGACAAGAGGCCGTCATAACTCTTGCCCTACACACATCACCAGATCAGCAAGGCTGTTTCCTCCACGTTGAACCCCATTCAGGTTTACACCAGCGGTACCACACTGGTAGCAAGTGTTCAGCTCTGTGGGTCCTGCCTTGGAAAAGCAGTTGAGCATATATTTACCCAAACTCACCTCAGTTAAGCCAATAAGAGCACTCCTGTGTCTGAAGTCAGCTTCAGACTGACTGGTATGAGGTGTAAAATGCATTGGCGCTGTAGGATGGCTATTTGGTCATCCTCAAAGGTAGGTATGCCAACATTCTAATACTTTGTTGTGTGGGGGTCTAAAACTTGACTGGGGTTGTGAATGCTATTGTATCATTATTAGAGGGAGTTTGATTCGTTTAGACTGAAGGATGGTAGCAGTAAGGATTCCTCTTGAAGCTTACCGAAAAGATAACCTCTCCTCTCTTAATTAAAATATTCATATGCAATTCATTTTTCTTCAACACATAGCTATATAAACTATATAGTCCTCAAACCGTGTTTTAGTCTTCATTTAAGCTTTCTTCTCTCCAAACACTCGGAGAGATATTTGTGACTACAGACCACTTTGCAAATACAAGGCTTTTGGTAGCTGCTACCTTTCCAGCTTAGCATTTCCAGCGTGACTCCCAAGGGACAACAGGAGTGCTCCCCCTATCCAACCTGGGGTCTTCAACTCCAGCCTCAGGAGGTGGCCGTGTGACCTGTGCATCTGCACTGAAGGCAATAATATTTCGCCCATATTTGAAGAGCAGAATCAGAGCAATTGGAACACTTCGCAGCTGGGTACTTCTTGGGTTTGGCATGGATATTCAGAAAGATTAACAGAATAAAATTTGAACCATTTTCTTAATTTGGTGCCTCTTATGCTTCAATATGGCACAGTACTCTCTCTCTGCTTTTTTTTTCTTGAAAAGTTTCACAGACATTGGAAAAGGGTGGTTGGTAGCACTGGGATCCCAAAGGGCTGTCAGAGACCTCTCTTCTAGTCACCTTAACCTAATTTTTGCATTACACATGCCACTTTGACCCTGACACAGAGCAGGAATGGATGATCAAGGTTACTTCGCCATAGTGCAAACACTGTAGTTTGTCACAAACATAAAATAAGGTGACCCCTGAGATAGTAGGGCTGCATTTCAAAGACTCTCCTGTTTGTCCTAGTTAATGAGGAATAAAACATATTAGCCTGTAATGGAGAGAATTTTGGTAACCTTCCTTCGGGAGATACCCAGAGTGAATGTCCTTTAGCAGTTCAGTAAAAAAGGCTTATAAACATGTTTTTTCTAAGCCTCTGTACACAATAGGGGAAATCACATAATGGAAGTGGATTATTCAGAAAAATGTTTTGCTGAAAACTTGATAAAAAGGTCTTGGTCCCATGTCAGAAAGCTTAGTTACAAAAGAAGAGGAAAAGAGGCTGCTCAACACTTACAGCGCCTTATCTTGCAGATCTTATCAAGACTTCAGTTCAGCCCTCCCAGCACTGAAAGCAGGAAGGAAGATCTTCACAGGCGCAATTACACCCCACAACTTTCCACCCTTGAGCCTGAAAGCGTGTCTCATTTAGGGGAGTCCCAAGCAGTTTTGTTCAACACTGGCAAAAATTATTATTGCCATTATTAGCAATAGGCACAATTTTCCAGCTAGAAGGGAGTTCCAGTTGGCAAGGAGCATGGTAACCAGACCTGCATTGTACACGCCAACGTCCCTGCAAAGGAGGCAGGAGATTTCCCCTCACCTTTGCTTTCTTGCAATGGTGCCTGTTTTCCCAGGGAGCCCAGCACTCAGCTCCTCTGCAATCCTGACTCCAAACTATCCCTGACCTGGCCCTTGGAGCCCGTTTGGCATGGGCTATGAGCTATTTCTATAGCTGGCTGCAATCTTCATTGAATAAACGAGGCAGATACCCTTTTTAATGAATGAAACACATTCCCTTTTATTATAGCGGCTCAGGCAAAAAAATGGGGGCGGAGAGAGTTCTAATAATTCAGGTATGATTAAAAAGAGGATATTTACTGGCTTGTAGGCCTTGGGGAGAAAAAACCAACACGGCAGCGCAGTTTCTATATACATCCCCAGGGAAAAGTTCAAGAAATAAGAAAATGCATATAACCATTGTTCGCGTGCATTATGCAAGCTTTAAAAAAATAGATAGGGCTGAGTTTCAGAGTATCAGGAAAAGTATTTGGGCTGCATTTAAGTGAGAAGGATTAGCTTGCATGATGTTGATTTATAAATGGCAACAACCAATCCCTTATATTCTCTCCTGCAGTCATCTCTCCTGCACAGTAATTCCCAATGTTCCCTTTTGAAAGCCCTTGATACTCAGTTAGCCCCGAGGTATAATGTTTGATAATATAACTACTGCTTCTGTCACTGCGTTTTGTACAAACGCATTATATGTGGCCCAGAATGGTAAAGATTTATGTATGGGTATGGAAAATAAAAATCAGCATTGATTAAAAGCCCCAGATAGACCATCCAATCCCGCCCAGAGAACATCAGTTATTTTGCATTTTGACGTGGCGATTGATAACTCATAAATGCAAGCAGGAATGACAAATGCGGATGGAAACTGGCTTTGACAAAAACGATAACAGTATCAGTCTCGAGGGGCGATGGAGGTATAAGCAGGAGCTGTTTAAAATATTTAATCATTTTATGAAGGCTGCAAGATGTTGTTTGACCCTGAAGGAGTGTGAATGTCACATGGATCAGAAATTGCCAAGTCTTTGAAGTGAAATAAAAAAAATGGTGTTATTATAGATCCTTCTTGACATCCTATCATTTTTGTATAGGATTAAAAATATGTATACAAAGCTCTAGATAAAGGACTCCAGCAAAAGATGTCTTGGTTGAAGGGGAAAAAAAAGTAAAGACATACTGTTGTGAATTTTTACTTCAAAATCCCAAAGCGTCTCTTTTATATTCTTCTGGAATGGCATGAATAGAACCAGCAGCCCCCTAGTAAAAAGACTCCTTTGGTTTTTAACTACAGGGTAAATTACGCTTTACTTTTGTTACCTTGGGTCTGACTTTTGGTCTTCAAAGAAAATCTCTTTTTTTTTTTTCCCTTGTACTTAACTGAGCGACGGGTATTGTGTGTGAATGTATATAAGTATATCCATATGACCCCTAGCTGTAAGACTACATTAAACATATTTATTTTATTATATACATGCACAAAGGTATGCAGCGTGCAAGGTGTGGGATTTTTTTTATGGGAGAGGGAGGAACTGGCAACTCAGCAGTGAATTGATATGCTTAATTCTTATCTACATTTGTGTTTTCAAATTCTCCAGGTCTTCCAGAAGACCTGGAATCTAACCAGTCAAGAAAAAGTACCAAAGCCACAAGTAAATTCTGAGTGAATATTCCCATATGAATGAGGATTAGTTTATGTTTCACTGTGGTATATCAGCAGATGAAATATTACACTGTATATTTTCTCTTTATCTGGTGTATTTCTTCCCTCCCTCCTCTTCCGTACCCTCCTCTTCCCCTTAAGTCACTGGGTTTTGCTTTATTTTATTATTCGAATTTTGTTTAGTCAGGGGCATGTGGGTGTTTAGAAGGACATTTATTTCAAGGGGGGGATTTCTGAAAACCGTGTTTCTTTTAGGGTCTGGTTTTGTCTTGTCCTTGAAATATGCTTTTTCTTTTCTCTCTAGTTTGGCCTGTTCCATATATTTCTTCAGGGCAATTAATCATTTAGACTCGACATATAATTTGTTTATTCAGTAGTTATATATATGCAACCTTTCTTTTCTTCCCTCCCATTAAAGATTTTGCTTTCCTATCACAGAGGTTTTCATCAAACCTCTGTTTTCTGCCTTTTCCCTAATATTCACTGCTAGAAGCGTGCAAAGACCTCGCTTGCTTTGTATTGAGTTACCCTCGCCCTGCCCAAACCACTAGGAAATTACACATATTCAACTTCACAACAGACCCCTCACGGTACAGTGCGGTCACAGCTCTTTGTGTATCCTGCACGAGCTGATCCTTTTATTTGCTTAGGATAGCACAGATGCTTTGTTCCTCGCCGTGGAAGGGATTCTGCCTATTCTCATTTACATGTCCCATTGATTTCAGCTAAGTACGTACAGTACATGGTATTGCAGCCAGGGCCGTTGGAAATATCTCTGTTATTGCAGCACGCTGCACTCTCTGCAGCAAATCTGCACCACAATAAACCTCTTCCTGCAGCATCTAGAGATCCTCAAACAGCAGCAGGAGGGAAATGCCTGATGGTGTCCTGAGTGATACGTTACATTTGACTGTCACTTCTGGTCTGCCTGCTGGAGCTGTTCAATCCCGGTTATTTATTAAAGAAATTTCAGGGTCTTTTCTTTTTTTTTTTTTTTTTTTTTCCCCCTCCTGTTCTTATGAATTCCAGACCTTTTCCTTCTCTGTTCACAAACGAGCTCCCCTCTGAAGTCTGAATGACAAGCCGAACTTCGTGATCTTAACACAGATCCTTACAACACACGGCTTTTTGAATACTTCCACAGGATTATTTCATGTTGACGGACAATGCCAGAAAGGACATATGCTTTTGTTGCCATTTTACTCGCTCACCTTCCCCCAGTATGTCCCAGTCATTTCCAGGACGGTTGATTTTAATTTGCCACGTCTCCTGGAAACAACAGGAGAGTGCTCCTTTCAGAAGGGACCGAATTTATCCCACAACATTTGCCTCTATTTTAAACTAATATAATTTCTCCCTGATTTCCTCCCCCCCCCCCCGCCCCCCGCCATCGCTGCAAGAGGGGCTGTCTCTCTAATGAAACAGGTAGATGTAGTACTTGCCAAGGGGAGAAACGTATTAGGAGCAGAAAAATGTTTACTGACATTTCACCACGTGAGTGGCTTCGGGATGGCATGGGGAGCGCTCTCTCCAGCAGCAAAATCCCCGTGCCAGGTCCTTGCCACGGACAGGGTATTTCCCTTCCAGGATGATACACAGCAGGGCTGGGATTGATGCCTCAATGCAATGTCACCTCCAGCTTCAAGCCCATCCATAGGGTCGGGTGCAGGCAGTGGTGGCCCAGGTGCCCTCTCGGAGGAGAGAGCAAAGCCCAGCTCGCCCAGCCGGCAAGCAGGTAAATTCAGCTCACCTGAATTACTCATAGCTCCTACTCCAGTTCTGACGTGTGTACTTTTTTAATACAAGCACATACGAAAACCGTGCCTAGGCGAGCTATTCTCTATAGCCATAGTCTCCGAGTTAGACATCTAGCTGCTTTTAATTGGAACCGTAAGTCATTCAACCGTCAAAATAAATGCTGGTCAGAAATCAGCAGCCGATTTTATAAACCGGATCCATTAAATGGACCTTGCATGCATTTAGCTATCTCTGCATCCACCACAAATGAGAATTTTTTGTGCCTACGGTATGGAAGCTAATTCTACTGTTGACCTTTCTACGGTCGTCCCACCTTCCCTGCCTGTTTTGTCCCAGAGCCTGTCGTTCTCCATCTTCACGCCAGAGCGGGATGGCACTTTGGGTTGCCAGTTTTATTTGCTTCAAAATGAAATTTAGGTAAAGCACAACACTCATGAATTTATGATGAATGTGTGGAAGAATGTATGCTCCTCACCAGTTTATCTTTTTTTTTTTTTAAAAGGGACATTTGTTAAAATTTTACTATGAGGTTTTTGAATCTTAACACCTAAGGAATGACAAGATTCCCTTGAAGGTACCTTTTATTTCAGAGTAGACCAAATCTTAAACAGAGGATGATTGAAAGATAAAGATAATGGTAATGAAATGTTTTGTTTAACTCAGGACATTTTATTTCATGATGAAAGATTTTCATATCAGCAGAAAAATTGAAAACCAAATGAATTTGGGGTAGACCAAACTGATCTACTTTTGTAACTTTTCCATAACCTTTCAGCAACCTGTAATGTCCATTTTCCTTACAGTTCTTCTCCCCAAGCCTCTAAGTCCTTTTTCCCCTGGGGATTTCTTTCATGCCTCTCTTTAAACCTGATTGTTTGCCCCTTGTCCTATTCCTCCCTCAACTCATCCCATAGGACGCCTAGTTTGGAAACCTCTTCAGTATAAATTCCACAGATAGGAACACACTCTACACCATTTTGGGAGGCTGGAGGAACGTCCTGGTAGCTTGGTAGCTTGGTGCAATGGTTGTGTCATACATATCGTTATTAAAAAATAAGCTTCTTGTGCCAGATAATCTGCCGCCTCCTGTGCTCTGTGTAGTTCTGCTGAGGCTGCATCATATAAACCAAACAGACAGAGTTTGGTCAGTGCATTTAATTCACCCTTGTTTCTTTGACTATCATTTGTTTATCAGGCAAAGCCTGGTCTAGACCTTAATCAAAATGAAGAAAATGAAATTCCTGCTAATTAGGGAGATCTCAGCACTTGCTAGATCTTTTCAAAGATGAAGAGGTTAATCATTTGCAGTCAGACGGTAAGAAATGAACCTCTTGTCTCTTCCTTCATCCTCTATGCAGTTCCTCCATTTCAACATCCTTGTTACTAAATCTGAGACAATGTGTAATTATACAGAAGGAAATCTCTCTGGGGTATAGCTGAAGTTGCTTAAATTGTGCTGATTTACAAAGATGAAGGATTTTTATTTTTTTCCCCCAACTAGAAAAAAAAATTACCTTTTTTTCATAATGGCAAACAACCTCCTGCAAAGTCAACTCCTTTTCTGAAAGTCATTGCTAGTTTTATAATTTCTGAGTCATTAGATAACAGATAGAACTCCACACTTAGTGGTTTCAAATGTTTATGGTCTGCAATTCATTCTTAATGAGCTCTCTCCATGTCTTTATTCTTCTTCACACCCTCCTGCTGGGAAATGTCTTACTCTGCCTTGGCTTTTGTTAATGATTCCACAATCATTTCAGAGCCATTTCTTCTGCCTTATGTAATTCTGACACTGCATAAGAGCCTGGCTCTGCAGCCTCACAGTTGGAAATGTAACCTTTAATGTATTAATTTCTCTTGCTCAAAACAATTTAACCTCTGTCTTGGTTTTGTGATTGCTAAGTGTTCCAATTAAATGCCTCTTTCATTTTTTGTCCTGGAGGGCTTGATCTTACCAGTATTATGTTTAACATACCCTACCTAGCAAATGATGAGCACTCCAGGGTCCCCTCAAGTGTTCTTTATCAATCCATTATCTATCTCATGAGTGTCTGTCACATTTTCAAAACAACAGCAACAGAAGAGATTAATTAAACTAGTTTTAAACACTAAATAACAATACCCACTACAAGTGGAAACAAATAATTACAAAGCAGGAGAAGGAGTAATCCAGGAGGAATAAATGCACTTCCCCCCAGCCCCCCTGATCAATAGTAACCCGCGAATGCTATTTAAATACCGAATCTTCCACATCGGGATGCAGCCAGGATCAGGAGTTGTAAGAACGTGAAAATTAATCACAGTAACAAAAAGTCTCTGTGCGCTTGTCTTTTTTTATTTCACCACCTGGCACTTAACAAAAAACATGCCCAGCAAGTTCTGAGGATTGGTGGAGAGGTTTTGCACCGGCACCCAGGGAGAAAACATCCTTTTGAACAGGAAGAGGGAGCATGAGCATGGGGAAGGTGGAAGAATTGGAAAAATATCCTCAGGCGGGTCACTACCCCTAGCGCTATCATTAGTAAACGGGATCATGACAAGCCAGCTGCCGGCTGCTTCAGTGGTAAAATTCCATGTTTTCTCAGTTTCCTCCTAATGCCTTTTTGCCCAAAGTCAAACTTTTATTTTGGCCATCAGCCTTATCACACCAGCTATAAAGAGGTTTGTATAAAGTAACTGAAGGAATGATAGAATAAGGCTTCACTCCAGCCCGTGCTCATTTATTCCCAACTAATATCAAAGTGCTGCCTACGCGTACCCAGACCCAAAATGCTGTGCAAGCACCCCAAGAGCAGAGGCAGCAGAAGCAGGGGGCTGCTTTGTGTCACAGGTGCTGGGGACCGTGCTCAGGCTGCCTACCAAAGGTGGATAATGGGTGCCATCACAGCCTCCACATCCAAATTCGGGACAGCAGCGAGCACTTCAGGTGACCTGTCACTCCCCAGGTCCCTCCACAGGCAGGCAAATGAAGTAACAGTAAGCAAATCTTAAGCCAGGCACCTGAGGCAGAGGGGATAAGGCTCATGGGCACCCGTGCTGTTTGCTGATGCTCGCGGCCATAATCCCAAGTACTTCTCAGACAAATGAAATTGTTATTAGCTGCCGTGTTTTACAGGTGTTATCTGAAAGTGGTAAAGGATACAAGTCATAAGGAACAATTTCAAGCCTAATGCCATGCACTTATTCCCGATTTCTTTTCCAGCCATCCATCAGGGGCAGATCAACAGCAGCCCAGCAAGAACCACACTGCAAGTGCAGCCTGTCCTCCTCGCTCTTTCATAAGCACTTCCTGGAGTCCAGACATGGAAGAGAATAGCTTTGGCATGTTTCTTGACATTAGAGACAAAAGTGTCTCTCTCTCTGCACCCTGTCTCCCACATAAGCAGCTGGTCTGGGCTGAGAATTGTTATTGTTTTCTAATTTCCACCTCTCACTTGCAAACTTCAAAAGCTGCACTTGGAGCCACGTGCTTTAACTCTGCACTTTTCGAAGTAGGATGTTGGTCGGAGAGCTTGACAGGCCTTTGCAAGGACCACAGGAATGGCAGGCAAGGCCTTGCAGTTCACTCTACATGCACCCATCTCTTCCTCCCTCTCTCCTGCAGTCTTCCAGTGTGCTCACAGTGCTGCTTTCCCTGCTAGGGAAGCGGGTGGTTTATTTTCCTTCAGCTTCTCTTTTCAGACTTCTGCTCTTTTCGTGGGACCAGTTAGGATGAAATCTCGTTCTGCAAAGCATTGCAGCCTCCAACATCATTAAAGGAGAGCCCCAAGTATTTACTAGTGGCACAGCGTCCATCATCATTTTGTCCTGAATTCCTTTAGTTCTTTGGGGTACTTCCACCAAGATGATACTGCAAATAGTTTTACCACAATGCCTCTAAGTTTCTTGGGGTGCTCACGTGCCAAAATTGGGCCGGTTGTGACCGCCTATGGCTCCACCGTTGTGTGGCACCTGCACATTCAGGCACAGAGACACAAAGGGCACCTTTTAGTTGCCCAGACATAAGTAGCTCCTGCAGTTAGAGGTGCCCTAAGCATCCACATGGTAACTGGGAGATACGACAAGGGACCTATGGAAGATGCAGACAATACCAGACCTGGCAGCTGGGGGACCAGCAGGATGCCCAAGGTGTCTCAGGTGGGCCTAGGTACCTTGGTTTGGGCAAATGAGTTGTGCCTGAAGTATCTGGAGCTCCTTAAAGGAATGATGAAACTTTGTGTGTGCAGGGCAGCCATTATCTGAAATGCCACAATCTGGCAGTAACAAAGGCAGGCACCGCTGCGAGCTGGCAGGATGGCATTGCTCCCTAGAAGTCAATATTTACAAGAGATTGCCAGATGTGTGTGCAGATCTTCCTCATCCCCAGACTAATCAAGAACCAAAGGAAGCAGGTCAATGTTTTTAATGTTCAGCTCTCCCCTATTGCTTTATGTCCACATTTCCACATAGTGAAGAGACCTTTTCAGCAGTAATGAGATCTCAGCATCCTTTTCAATTACATCGTGGCCACAGAAAGCTGTTGAATAAATGCATTTTTATTTTCAGACTCGCAATTTTTACCTGTATTTATCACAACAGCTCCTGCAATCACAGCCATGAGGTTTGTTTTTCATAATTACCTCCTACAACAGCGTCTCACTCACTTGCCTCTTGCTTAAAAAGCAAAACCCCGTCTGCTCACAGACCATAGCACTCAGGAAGAGATGGGTAATTTGTAGACTGACATTTTGCATTTATGGATGTTAGCCATTGGTAAGCTCAACCCACAGTGTGCAGTCTTTGGTAAAACTGAAATTACAAATGTTGCCCCCCTTCACAAAGAATGTGTTATTTACTGCCAAAAACATATTTTAAAGTGTTTTGGAAATCTTCTAGGAAGAAGTGTGATCTGAAGGAAGACTTTTGAGATGGGTTTCTTCAGATGACATGTCCTTCAGCATGGGGCTACTTCCTAAATTCTGTATCCTTGGCACAACAGGACTCTGTTCCTAACTGGGATCTCTGAGCAGTAGATAAAAGAAATATTAATTCGGAATAAATCACACACCTGATTCAGGTAAAACTCACACATTAGATGTTAGACTGAAAATATTATTTGCTGGTGGTTTGGAAATCAACGCTTGTTTAAAATATATTGATGATAATAATAATTTAAACTCTTCATTACAATCATTTAAACCATTATCTTTTTTTCTGTCTGTAGCATTGCATACTATGAGAAGTAAATTAGGTGAACTCTTGAGGTGTCCTCTAACTTTGGAGGGATTTTATGATTCTGTGAGAATATACCAGCTATATTTCATTTCTCTTGAGGATTCTACTCTTGAGAAAATGGTTAAAAATTTTCCAACATAATTGGGCTTTCACTGGAAAATTAGGAGTTCATTTAAATAATTTATTTCACATAAAGTGTCTTTTTATGTAGAAATTTTCAACTTTACATTGTAAATGCAAGAACTTCAAACCTGAGAACTTCAATTTTCAACACAAACTAAAATCATTTAGTTTAACAATTGAACATCTTTGGAAAAAGGCTGTCCATTTTCAGTTTTAAACGAAAGAAAAACAAATTATATATGGGCAAAATGCTATTTGCTAATAGTTCTAGAGCTGATCTCTCCAGTGAAGTTAATGGACTAGATCATAAGGTATTTATTCAGTATCCTCTTGGGAATTTCTCCAGTTCTACACATGCGAATGCCAAGTATCCGAATATTAAGTGCATGAACCTCTGAATATGACTTTCTGGAAAGAGTAGTTGCTCAACATTTATCAGTCTGTGTAACAAACTTCTTCACCCATGGCTGACTATCATCAGATGATGAATGCCCATGCAGTTTCTCAAGCTGTGGGATGGAATAATACTGCAAGGAACATTTTTCCTGTGAAATAGTCTTATCGCAGAACTATGCTAGAGCTGAGCTACTCATTCTATATACAACAGATACTGCACAGGCGATATTTCTGCTTTTGCTGATCCAGCAAGAAAGACAAGCAAAATGGCTCTCCTGGGTTAGTATCTGTCCAAAAGCAGCAGGGAATGTAAGGATAGGTCTCCTGTGCTTTGAGAAAGGAAGTCTCTGCTGGAGCTTGTACACTGCAGCCAAAGTTAATTAAGAGTCCAAAATCAACTCAGAAAATTAATAGCAGGATTTTTTTAAAGCTTAGCTCTGCACAAAAATCTCTGATCTATCTGCAAGAATTTGGACAAAAAAATATACGCAGACACAAGACAAGGCATTATAACTTCAATAAAACTGTCACTGTCCAACAGTTACCAGGACCGCAATAGGTACCTACCACAATGGATCAACGTGCTCAGACAGCATTGACAGCAAGAAGCTGCAGTACAGAAACCCACATATGTGCGTGCGACACAAAAGAAAATTCTGTGGAAATTCAGGCACTCTCCCCTGCTAATTGTTTGCGCTTAAATTGGCTTTTCAAATGATCACATGCTAAAAATCGAAAATAACTGCCCAGCTGCTGAAGAGCACTGGCAGAAGGGTGCTCTGTAGAAATGATGGAGAACTTTGTGTTTGTCACCTACAGATTAATTGTTGTCAATAAGCGCCATAAAGCCCACCTGTACATATGCAGCAATAGGCTGTGTGAGTGGAACCACGGACCTCAAAGTCATTTTCCACCCGGCTGTTCACTCCATGCAACAGTCGGACTCTCGAGCTGGGGATGGTGGGCGCCTGGTGGGAGGCACATGGACTCAGAGCCACACCATGCACGTCGCAGCTCCATCCCCACTTCCCAGTTCCCCTCCAACTGCGAGTTTCCAAACAAGCAAGACCAGCTCAGTTGCTCTGGCGGTAAAGCGGTGAGGTAGGGCCATGGCCCTACCCACTCAAGCAACGCTGCTAAAAGGAAAAAAAATCATAGTTTGACTGCTTTACTCAAAAAAATAAAAGATTAAATTCTGTGGGTCTTTTCTGTAGCTCTTACTCAACCAGGAGACCCCACCACCTCTCTTGCTGTGTCACCACAGGCTAGAGTTTGTCTGGTATGGTGCTGTATTGAAGTCTTTGTCTGATACGCTCCTCTGGGCTCATGGCAACATTTGTGTGATAATAATGGTGTTTTCTTGCAGCAAGTTTATTGAATTGTACAACACATGCCACTGGGTTCAATATTTCCCCTCCTCCCGGCACTTAACAGGGAGTATTTAAGATAATATCAAAAAGTTGCTGAAGAAAGTTTGAAATAAGTAGATGTTGTAATCTGGCAACCAATTTCAGTCTTTTTGTGTGGTGATAGATTTAATAATTTATAAATCAGTGGCATGAACAAAGCAAGAACCAAAACAGAACTACCCATTTCAAAAGTGTAAAGACAGTTAACCTTTAAACAGATGGATAATTCCAGACAGCACTGTAAAATTAATAGAGCCTAAACTGTAGGTCTCAAAGCTGCAGAATACATCTTGGGAGACCATGTTTTTGAGATCATCATAAATCAATTTTTTTCTTATCAGTCCCTTATGCATAAATCGACTACAAGGCCTGCTAGGTTATGAATATGTATGCCATGACATGACAACTGATCCAATATTCCAGTATCAAAAGTCCTGTGATCTTATTGCTTATACCGAACCATCAGCTTCTTCACATTATACAGAAATAGTCACAACAACAGTATGAAGGCTGGACTGGGAAAAGGTAAGATGAGGAGATTTTCTGCAGGGAGTATTTTAGCAAATGAAAGCAGGGAATTTCTTAAGGAATCCCATTTCCATCATCATTGCATTATTTGCAACTCTTTTCCTCATTAAATCATGGCTTTTCAGAGGCATTTTAGTTTCCCCAACTAAAATCTTTCAGCTTTGGGAAGAAGCAGGAGGCAAACTGTGAATTACTAGGGACCTGATGGCCTTTTATGCCTTTGTGAACAGAGATGCCCTCCTCATACAAGATAACAAAGCTGACCACAGTCCAGGATGGCATAAACACACACCCCACAAACACACACTTATGCTTACCAACAACAAAAATTACTAGGAAACATCTTGTTTTGCTTTGCCTGAAAACGCACTATCGAAAACATATTTGATAACAGGATACATTTATAAATATGGGATGCGATCAAAAACCAAACGAGAACGAGGGCTGGGATGGAAGTGAAGCTCAAAGAGCGATGTTACATAGCTGCCAGGCTCAGAGATGCCAGTCCCTGGGAGACACTTTCATTAGCAATAGGGAAGATGCTGGCTGTGGAATAAACATGAAACTTGATCTGATGATCTCTTGCCTTGATACCACATAGACCGCTGCTAATTATGAAGCTGCCTGACAAGCAAATAGCGCTCCATATTTATAACAACAGACAAAAATCAGCCAATTTGTCATTTTAATGCCTGATATAACTTTGAATTTTTCATAAAAGTGGCAAGGCAATGAGGACCAGAGTTTCCAGTTAAAAAAATAGAGGGGAACGTATTTGTCTGGATTCCCAAAGGTCTTTGTATTTTCCCCTCATCCCACAATGCTCCTTCACTCTGATCTCTGCAGAGATGACTTTTGGGGCTCCTTTAATCACACAGACATGGAAGTTCTCACTTACAGTGACAGCAATGCAGGGCAGCCCAGTGAAACCAGCCTGCCGCAAAACCAGTACAAAGCCACAATGAACTGGTATCAGCTGGAACTAAGTCCTCACTTTTACTTGCTCCCATCCTTGGTAGGCAATGGGACTTTATGTGAACAAAGACAAACATAAGCACATGGAACCACGGGGTTTGCCCTCGCTGGAACATTAAACGAATGGGTATCAGCCAGCAACAAATGGGAGGTTTTTGGTCTTCCCTGATTTCACAGAAGCCCAGGCAGCATGCACAGAAGCAGTACAATACTAGAGGTGAGTTGTTCACTTTACACACAAAAAACTTACTCGAACAGACAAATGCTGAACAGAATATACAACATAAAGCTCCTAAGCTATATGTGACCCACTTTTGCAGATATCTACAGCCTGTGAGTGTTCAGTATCACATTAACATAAATGCCATTAAGTTTTGGCCCTGTATCATCTTTATTTTTTTATAGATACATAATTATTGAGAAGAGACCGTTAACTTTTTATAGACTTCAAATACAGTCTATCAGCTCTCTCCATCTCACTTTGTTTAAGGATTCACCCAGCAGAACAATTGTGTTGCTGCCACGTTGCTCTACTTTGCACAAAAAAAAACCCAAACGTGCTTCTGCTTCATGGAGTGAGGAGAGAGACATCCACTGTAACCTCTCAGGTGTACAGGGGCTGGGTACACACAGCGCCTGACACGGACTCATCGCAGGCGAGGCACGGGCATAGCCAATCCTTTAATTTAAGAAAGCTCAGTGCCTACTTTTAATGTATGTTATAACCTCAGTAGTTCTGCAACATCATAAAAATAATAAAGAGCAATGCCCCGTGCCTAGAAACAGAAATGATTTCTATCGGAATTTATGTATTTAGTGTAATTAATTCCTATTTTTGAGCCTTTTTTAAGCAAGAAGCAGTCACTCAGTTCCACTAGGAAAAGATATTTTAAAAGTTTTGGGTTTTTTTTTTTTATTTCGGAAAAAAATGAATTTGCTGTTCCATCTGATGATGGGACAGAGCAGAACTTTGCAGAGTGTTTAAACACATTTTTATCCTAGTGTTTTATTTGGAGTGCCCAAAAGAGACACTCAGCGTAATCTTTCACGTGTCCAAAAGGTGAAACAAGGTCTCAACTACTATCTGTTTTTTTTCCTTTTCCTGAAAAATGGGGATATAGCATATATTGTGCACAGAGAGGCTTACCTGAGATTTCCATCTCAATATGGCCAGAAAATCCTTCTTGGGGGAAAAACAATATGTCAGATGCTTACAAATAACGAAGTATTTTAGATGCTACTTTGAACAAGTGCTATATTTGACTTGCCACCGTCTCCCCAAAACTATTATTTTTCCTGCTGGGTTTAGTAGCTGAAATACCTCAGTGTTTTCACTGAGCATTACCATGTTTACAATAAAAAGAAAGCCCTACGGGAGTCTCATTTGATTTCATTGCACTGTTTATAAATTAACAAGAAATGGAGACTGCTCTGAACGGCAGAGACAAAGAGAAGATACATACACACTGGGAATTCAGTAATGGCAAAGCCAAAATCATCTCTGATGATAAACAAATCTCTGACCAGAGACATCTGGTTCAGCCAAGGCCTCTGTATCCAAGCCGTAACGAGGGGTCACGACGTGGTCTTTAAAACCTTAGCGCTGCTACGGACGATGACTGAGGTTAAATCTTGCTGATGAAATCCCAATTCATTGATTGTACTTTTTATTGCTTTCTGTAGAAGTGACTGGAAGCAGTAGTGAGCTGCAACTCCAAACTACTGTATTCTTATTGGTTTTGTAATGCTGTATTTTAACTGTTTAATCAATGTTGCAACGGCAATACAGCAGTATTGACCCAAATGATTAGAAATACCATTGTTTAGCCAGTGCACTGGCCCTAGCAAAGCACAGAGGCCTAGGAAGAGGGAAAAGGCACAGGGCATGAGAAGCGAGCCACGTTTGCTAACATTTGTACGTTTGCTGAGGAGCTCCACAGGGCAGCACCAGCACAACAGCATTTTGTCAGCCTGCGCTTTTTCACCCAGCCAGCAGCGAAGTAAACCTCTTGGCAAGGGAACTTTTCAGGAGACTGCAGGCTGTGCTGGGTGTCCTCAAGTACCAAAGACTTTAATATTTTGCTACTTAAGACTCTGATAAAGTCGTCCTGTGCCCTCAATTTGTGAGGGTTTTGTGACTTGAAAAACTCTCTCACGATTTTGTGTCATTTCCAGTTATCCAGAAACACAAGTTAAGTCCATTCATAAGAATAGCTGCCTGAGCACCAGCTACGACTCTTCACAGAGCCACCAGTGGAGAAAAAACAGATAAATGTGTTCTTCACTTAAGCATGTGCTGAAGTGATTTCCTGAATTGGGATATGGATGGTGAAAACCCACAATTATACAAGACCTAGGTGTGAGTTTTCCCATACAGATGGGATTTGGACTATTACTTCCATTAATAGTCACAGAAACTTGATCAAGCGATGGAAATTAAAAAAAAAAAAAAAAAAAGGAGATTCTACTGAGACACAGCCAGCCACTCCATTTATGTGAGGAACAACAGGTACATAGTCACATTTTCTTGCCTTTTTGGTTTTTGCTTTCATTTGGCTTTAATCTTCCCAGAGCTTCAGCAAGTTGAAGAATTAGAAGGTTAACATAAATGTTTGGTATGAAACAGAACTGAGAAATTTGTGGTGAATTATTTATTCGACTAATTTAGCCTTCTTTTCTGTTAATGAATTCTTTGCTTTTTTTATATATGCATTTGTTATTCCCACTTGTTTGATAAATGCTTTGTGTGAATATGTTTCAGCTGGTGGTTTGTGCACAAGCTACCAACTCTTCCTTCTCTTCGCCTCGCTCTTCCCCTCAGAGCTACTTGTGGTTACAGCTGAGGAACTGGTTACCTGAGGCTCCTGGTGCTACTGCTGTCCCCAGACTGGGTGACCAGTGCTTTTCAAGTAGAGATGTGGGAGCTTGTGCAGGGAAGAAAGGGACTGGATGGTAGGACTAATATTTAGGGAGAGGTGATGCAGCTGCCCTGTACCATGCTTTCTGTTCGGCCAATGTTTAGTCCCATTTTACTTTCAGAACCAGTCAGAGTAGGCTAAACCATAAGCAAAACAATAATCTGGGGCTATATTTATGAGCTACTTCATCACACGCTCAGCCCATCCCAGGACTGGCTGGAGATGTTTTCAAGCATGCTACCTTGGCCACAATGCTGTTGCTGCATTTCAACAAATTAAAGGATATGAGCAGAGAGATCCAGCTGCTCTAAAGCTACAAATATAAAGTAATTTAAAAGCCTTTGACAGAGGCAGAGAGGCAAGAATTTTTGATAAAGACACAGCTGCAAACAGCTTCGAGCCTTGAAATAACACAAGGAACGTGTATCAATTTCTGTCGCTGCAAACATCGACTGCTGAAACTTAATACCAACCTCCCCTTCGTGGTGATGAAGAGATGACATTTCCATTTTATTGATCTCGGCAGAGACGCAGTGCAGGCTGTGTCGAAGGGAGCGGGGCACAGGGTCCACAGGACAGATGTGTCCTTGGCCCACCGGCAGGTTTGGTCCCCAAGAAGTTGGGCCAAGAAAAATCTCTTGCAGGGCAACCCATGCAGCTAAAAAAGAGAAAGAAAATTACAGTGGAAAACCAGACTTAACTATATTTATAAGATCATCTGTGGCCCTCACCATGTAAGAGACCTCTATATTCAAATATATCTACACATTTGCATTTAAAGTTTATGGCACAGTATATCACAGTAACATACCTCAGGAAAAGTTGCAGCAGCCAAGCTCCTTTGGCCTTTATGAAAAGACAAAACATGAAAATATTTTTTTAACAGGAACTAAGTGCAGATGATCTTAAATGCAGGGCAGAGTAAAATTATCATCAGGAGCACAATGCCTGCTCTTCAAAGGACACATCCAGAGGCCTCAGTTCCTCAGATATTCTTATTTTCAGCAATAGGAAGTGCTGGGCATGGCTTAGTGGTTAATTGTAAGATCCAGCAGGCCATACTTTACAGCAGTTTTTTAATTGCATCACCGTATTTGTCACATATATGGTATCAAAGTTGCTGGCACTATTATTTTTTATTTTCTTCCTACACGTTGATGATGTGTGAATAAAAGTGCTTTAGTGTTTTTAACACTGTCCAAGTCATGAAAGAGAAGACAAAAATATTTTCAGCACTTTAAGTGAGCAAGGATGGGGAGCTGTTCATAAACATGTGCCTTTAATTTTGTTTCTGTCATACACTCCCCTTACACTTTTCAAGGTGATTTTATTCGCGAAGTTAAATCATGAAAAGGCATGTAACGAGATATTGATGGGCGTGGGAGGGGTTGGTATGGATTTCTCCTGTTTGGTTCCTGCATCCCTCCTGTCAGAGTCCTCACTGAGCTCCTGTGAAGCCAAAGACCCAAAAGCCCTGCACAAGGTAGGGGGTAAGGATGAAAGCATATTCCGTAGGTAAAAATTAATCATGGAGTTTTGTTCACTGAATAATTTTGGCTCTATCCAAAAAAGAAAATTTTTGGTTTCCTTCACAAAAAGAAAACACTGGAAATCCTCATTTTATCGTGAAAAAAATGTTTATTTTAAGTCAAATTAAAAGTTTTACTTGGCCTCAAATTAAATTGTTCAAATTTTTTTCCCCATTTGCCTAGGAAACCCAAAAAAAAAAGTCGCTTCAGCTCAAGCAGAAAGACTGCTTCCCTCCAATATTTCAATGCAGGCAGCCAACTGAAAAGTCAGTTATGTGCATAGTTTTAGATAAAAGTAGCAACTTTTGGCTTTGTAGTGCTACAGAACGAAAAATGGGAGAAAATTCATTTTTCCTGCATGCAGGCAGGAAATAGCAATATGATTTTCCACTCCTTTCGCTGTGTCTCTGAATGAGATAGGCTGAGAAATACCCTCACACAAGCCATGGCAGCAATAACAACCAACAGGATGTGGAAGTGGTCTGCTGTGAGAAGGACCCATCAGACCAGCAGATCATCAGCTGGAAGGAAAAGGAGGTGCAGAACATGGGGAGGCAGCGACAGAAGCAGGCGAATGGAGACCAAGTGGACTGAGTGCCCATAAGGGGAATGGTGGCAAGGGATGTGGGCCTAGCAGCAGCAAAGGCAAGTGTTCGAGACGGTTACCATATGACAAATCCCAGTATCAGCTACTTTACTGGTTCCAGAGCCATACAGTGTACTGTCATGCTCACCATGCTGACACCTCCTGCAGCCACTGTGGGAGGGCAAGCTATCAGGCAACCCATGAGGTCTGGCCCCACAAAGATGAGAACATACCAGATGTCCTTATCACCACCACTTGCCTGGACACAGACCAGTAGAACAGGAGAGAGCTCATGATACAAAAGTGGATACTGGCAGTGTCTTGAACCCGTTCCCAAAGAAAACCTGCTCTTCTCTGCAGGACATGGTATGCCAGAGTGATATGAACGTCCTGCCTGCCACCTAAGTAAATGTATAGGTTGCATCTTCTGCTTGCCTCTTCTATCCTGAAACATTTCTTGTGTCCTTATATCAGCTGTGAGTAGCTAACAGTAGATTAGAGCATCAGGGGCCAGCATGCTAGAAGCTGGTTTGCATTCCTGAAAACCAGCCAGAGAAGGAAGCAAGCTAATGAGCACATGGGATGGTAGGAGTACGGCTCTTGCCTGTCCATGGAGACACCCACCCGTCTGTGACAGTGTATCCCACACTGCTAACCAGAAACTTGCCACTCTGGCTGACCAAGAACCGTGTGGTGATGGATTGGCCTCCTCTTTAGTAGACATGTATGCTTGCCTAGTCAGAAGCAAATTGTGGACCCTTGGGAGCCAATTGCCACCTCCTGCCAGCTGCTACACGTGGCTTCTATAATTCAGGTCTATTGGCAACAGAAATAATTGCAGTGTACTATCTGTTAACTGGTCAACATCAAATTTCCTAGCCTCAGGTATGACCTGAATTAACTTAGCCCTGGACTGGCACAGCCTCCCTTGTCCTCATAGGCTGACATAGGCAGTTGCTACAGATTCTCCAAGGTGTCCAGTCTTATGCAACATCCAGAGTCATTTCCAATCCATGTAGCTCTGCATCAGGCAAGAATCGCCCTTTGCTTTGTGTCATTAGTCCTGCTTCAGAAACACCACTCCACAGCCAGGAAAGAAGCTGTGGCACACAACCCTAGCAGTGGCCAGGGCCAGCTCTTTCCATGCAATTCTCCAGCACATACCTCCTCACTGTAGCAAGCTGCTCCCACCTCCTGTGATCACAAGCCACAGTGGAAATGTCTTTCCTCTCTAATACCAGCTCTGTGCACCCTGCTGCCATGCATATGCCGGACCCATCCCTTGGGTGGGCAGGAGCAAGGAGGAGGCATAGCGGAGAACGATACCAGGTGGGCAAACTGGCAGTGGGGTGCTTTCCTGCACCCAGACCCAGAGAGGTCAGGCAAGTGCTCCCACAGCACATAGTAAAATACCCCCAGGGACACTCCTGCTCTTGCCACCTTGAGACCATCAGTCTATGCCCTCACTAAACCCAAGTGCAGCTTGAACGTGAACTAAATACAGTTCAGCATCCAGGCCCAGGCTAACTCTGCAGGGAATATATTTTCTTTTGGAGATCCTGACAGAAACTGTAAGCCTCTGCTCTGCCTCAGAGTGTCTTCCCAGTGCTTGCAAGTGTTTTCCTCAATGTTCAAAGCTGTCTCAGAGTTCCTTAACATCTCTCTAGAAGCACGAAGAGAAGGACCTCCCTGCCTTGAAACCTGAGTGGAGAAGACAAGACTGTTTCAGGCTGTGTTATGTTTCCTCAGGAATCCAAATCCCTGAAGAGGTAATTTTTTAACCAGTAAAGACCTAAGTTCTGAATTATGTTGTGTAACGTACCCAAAACATGAAAGTCTCTCTCTAATGTGCCACTACAATAAGTATGCACAATATCTGCAATAATTTAGCAGGAGACCAGCAGAGCTGATAAAGCCTGGGACAACTTATGAAAATACCTAAAAAGGAACATTTATAATTTTTTTCCAGTCATGGATATAATAAGCATATTTTCCTAGGCATGGTCTGTAATTCCCACCTCCCTATAGAACGAATGTGTTTCCCCAGTTAAACGTACAGCACCAGCTGAAGTGAATGGGGTGTGTGTTTGCTTTGTTATTCTTATTAAATATAGATTTGTGGTCAATCAGGAGTTGTAAAAATATTACAGAGGTGGTTACAGCCAATAATATTTCCCTTTGATAATTTTATGGCCCTGTGGTCAAGACATGAGTGTCTGGAGTGTGAAAGGAAGCAGGATCTGATTCTGCATGCCATTACCAACTTGCCGGTAATTAAAAAACTGAAAAGTCAACAAAAAAGTGCAATGCATTCTCACTGTAGCTGTTGCTGCAGTAGTCACGGCCAGCCGCATGGATTTGCAGGCTAAATCCTCACCACTGGCACTGCTTTCCCTCCTATTTCCCCCTTGTCCTCCTTTTATCCTTGCAATTGCCACTTTTTTTCCCTGACCTACAAGAAGCCATCACCGGAGACTAATATAATTTTATGAATATAATTTTATTTATCAATCACACGCATCTGGCTGAGACAAGCAAACACCATTTCAAGACGAAAAAAAATTGTGGTTAACGGGAGCTTTTCTTCATGCTCCTGGGAGCACCACCTGCCTTCATCTGCCCTTTGCTTTCTGTTGGGCTGCTCCCTGTGTCCCCACCATGCCGTGGCACTGTCGGAGCTGGCAGACACCTGCTGGCCCATCCCGGGATGCTCCTGCCAGGGCTGCCCGCTCCTCATTGCCTTGCCAATGCTCAAGCCCTGCGGGGGTCACCCTGACCCCTGCCAATATGTGACCAAGCTGACCACGCCAAGCTGATGGCATGGAAATGGATGGCATTAGGGCCCTGCACTGGTAATTAAAGAGCAATAAACAATATTCACATGGGAAATAGCACAAGAGTTGCTCTTCTCCGGCTCCGCCAGCAGGGAACAGGCAAAGGTCTGCAGGTAGGCTTTTGAGCTACAGAAAAGACAAAATAAAGAGAGCACTACACCTTAGGATATAGAGATGCCATTTACCCAAGAGTGATACTTTCCCTTCATCTCCTGACTGCAAAAACTGAGATGTTAGAGCAGACCAGACCTGACAAAATGCTTAGCTGGAGAAGCACAGTGATACTCCAGTATCCTTTCCTTTCAGCAGCTCCATGACCACCACATATGGACACTGCAGGCTCATGCTCCAGATTGTTAAAAATGGTTCATTTGTCTGAAATGTGGAACTCTGAAACTTCCAGAAAGAAAAATATACCTCAAAAATGAAAATTTTTTTCTCTCTGTAATGACCTGAAGATGTTGCAGCGTTAGGCACAAGAAGGGATGCTCTCTCATGAAGCCCTGAGTGCCTGGACATCACCAGTATTATTTATTTTTTAATCCTTTTTTGCTTCCTTACCAAGCAGCAGCAATCAGTGCAGCAGAAGTGCTGCCATCCTGACCAAATCATCTCATTGTCCACCCCGTGATGCCGCCTTGGACACACTACGGACAGACAGACAGACTGAATCCCATCCTGGTAACTGCCTGAAAAACACAAATACCACCCCAACCCTCCAAAACGATCCTTTCTTCTTGTTTGAGACTGGCCACCCCCAGAGCGTGGGCTCGCAGGGAGAAGAACCCCTCAAACCCCACTCCGTGCCCTGCAGGCAGCCCCGGGGCACCGGGGGCATTTTTGCCTTCCCCTCACTTTCTGTGTGGGGCAGACAAAATCCTGTTCCTGTTTGTTCCTGTAAACTGTTTCTTCCTGTTCAACAGAAGATGAGGTATGAACAATCATCGCTATGCAATTTGTCATTACAATTATTAAGGATTACATACACTTATTATTATATTACATATAATATATACCGATGTGAGGATGAATACATGGTATTAAAAAGAAGCAAAAGATTTCAGTCCTTCCTGAGTACTTTCATGCAGTGTCTGAGCACAACATTTTGAAATAGAAAGGTACAAAGCTCTTTTTTTTTTTTTTCTGGGGAGAGGGTGAGGCAATAATTATTTCCCCCATCTTTTTTCCAGAAAGAATGTATTAAAAAAAAAAAAAAAGCACCAGCATCGTTTCCTCCCACACGCTTTTTCTGTTTTTACCCCTTCAGATTTTTGGTGGAAATAAAATAGAATCCAATTATAAAATTGAGAGAAAAATTTGATTTGTCAATTGAAAAAATGTTAACACTTGCAGAAAATTATATAGGCATTTTCTATTTCACATTTTTTATGAAAAATCAGGACATTCTGAAGAAGCTGAAATGTTATTCTGAAGTATTTCAGTTTTGTCAGCTCACTATTTTTCAACAAATACATTTTCAGTCAAAAATTGTCAATCTCCTTTTCTTCTTAGATCCTTTTGCGACTCCCTCTCACCATCTCCTTATATCACCGTCGGACACCTTCTGGGCCCACAGTAGAGATAATTTGCCCGCTAACATTTTTTAGATAATCGGGTCTTTTTCCTCCTGCACCCCACAGGGAGGGCAAGGGAGGGAGCAAGATCCTCTTGCCCCATCCAGCATCTCCCCTGGCCACCTTTCTGGACCCTCTTTTTGCAAGGGCATTTATGGATAGGCAAAGGTGACCTGAGCCGAGGGACAGATTGCCTTCTTCAGCAATTACGGAAACATGTCCTTTGGAGGGGATTTTATTATTTTTTTCCTGGCATTGTTGTTATTTTTTTTCCGAAGCACAAATATGGATTTATCTGGATGTGAATATGTTCCACAAATTAAATGATGTCTCATTGTGGGGGTAAGAGGGGGAGCGTGCGCTAGATTAGTTAATAGGTCTCCCATCTGTACTGTCTACCATATGATGATAAGCATACCTAGAAACGCAGGAAACGATTCACAAAAGCAATCAGATAATGAGGAATATTATTCTCAGAAGGTCCTTCCTGTGTTTGAACAGGGGGAACAAATTAAAAGCTCAGGTTGTGTGGTAGCTTGGAAATAGTGCACATGGTGACTAAGACTCTTACCAGAGGCAGCACTGAAATAACATTTTCTGCTAAAGAGCTTGAAGAAATATGTTACAAAATTATTAATAATGCATTAAAATTTGCAAGAGCATGAAGGCAGCGATAGTTGAGCTGTGTACTCCCAGAGTTTGAGTGGAAAGGAAGAAGTGCTTGTAAGGCACAGACAAGGAGCTGGCTTCCAGTTACAGTTGCTCACGGCATTAAAAATACTGGTGATAATAGAGGTTTGTTACTGCTGCTGGTAGTATTGTGCTGGGAAAAAAAAAAAACATAACACAACAGTGCAAAACAAATCAGGAAAATGCTGCGTATATCTCCCCTTTTTGAGACACAGAGATCCAGCTCCATCCTGGCCACAGTAAGACCAGTAGTGGTAATCAGGCACCAAGACCTGCTGTACACTGGTGGCCACCTTTGGAAATCAGTGTTGGGGAGGACTGGTAACACCTGCAAGCAGAGGGTCCTCCTCCCACCCTTCGAGAAAACTTTCGGATGGGGCTCTGCAAAACTTCCCTGTGGCCAGAAGACAAAAATTCATGTTTGTGAGTACCCTCTCTTCCTTTAGAAAATACAACCGCAGCTTGGCAGGACATTGAGGTTCCTGTCAGGCCAATATGGTAACAGTTTGTGTGTCCCCCTCCCTCTGAGCTGGTACCTTCTTCCCCCAGCATCGTTTCAGTGAAGTATTTATGCTCAACATATGTGTACGCTCTAGGCCTGTGAGAAACCACCCTGAAAGCAGAGCTGTATGCATAAGCCCTTTATTATAACATGTTAGTTGTAGTATTATTATTGAACATATATCAGGGGGTTTGGTCTCCTTTGATTTTGGGGAGAGTGGGAAAACCAGTCCTCCAACACTGGCTTTCACCTTTAAAAAGCTAATCTTCATGCTTTATTAATAAGTATGTAAGTACACCACTGGTATCTTTACTGAGCATCATTCCCTCTCATTCTCAGTGCACTCTGACATCACTTGAAAAGTATGCACTCTTTGCCAAAGATTTCTTTTTCAATGTCAGAATATTTCCAATCATGACATAATTTTGAGCAGCAGAAAAAGGACAGGTGACCTGCCAGAAGACTGAATAACCAAAAAGTGCTTTTGAATCAGACAAAAACCTCCTGCTTTTGCTTCAAAAAAACCCACACTTCTTCCCAGGTATGATCCAGATCTGTTACATACAGCAAAGTTGGTCGGTATAAATCTTTATTTTGTGTTTCAGTAGGTATGCGATAGAAAACCCATTCTAACAATAAATGCTAGTCACCTGAGGTCTATAGCTTGTTTTGCAGCTCAGAAAAAAAAAAAAAAGCCTCTGTTCACCCTTGGCCAACTGAGTTACATTTTCTGCTATTATTAATGCATTGCAAGTTTTTTTTTCATATCAATTTGAAATTATACATCTGGGAAATCCCAGTACAACGGCAGTCAATGCTTTGTTTCTCTGTGTGGCCCTTTGCAATTACTAGAATGTGCAAATATAATTTAGCGCAGGTAAAATTCAATCAGTCACCCCAAGCACAAAGAAATCTCCATCTCCCAGAAAAAAACCCAGAGAGTGTTTCCCTGCAAATGGCACAAGGGAGCTGTAAGAGTTTCTAAAACAAATTTATTAGAATATTTAAATTCAAGTTGTAATGGGAAATTTAGCTCAATAGGTGAGGTGGCAGCAGGCTGAAACCCAAGCGAAGCAGGCAGACGGCTTTCGAGGCTGTGGGCTCGCTCAGATTACCGCCCTATTTCTGCTTGCATGAGGAGATTGCAAACACCAGGCAGGCAGGTTGCTGGAAAAACAAACCCCAGGGGAGGTTGCAAGGGGGGGCTGGGGGTACTGGGGGATGAAGAGACTGCCGAGGAGCGAGGGCAGAGGCGCGGCTCTTTTGTGGTGGCACCTGAGATGGAGGGAGACACGGTTCTCCGCCACCGCCAGGCTCCCCACGCGGCCATTTCCCCAGAAGGGGCCGCCCGCCCAGCCCTGGGTGCTTGACAGTGCCTGGGGCCAGGCTTGCAACCCTCAGGCCCAGGAAAGCTTGAAGCTTGAGGCAAAGCGCGAGGGGGCAAAGCCGACGGCACCCTGGCTGGACCAGAGGCTGCAGCTGGGGCAGCAGGCCGGCCCTGCCCGCCATCGCCAGAAGGAGATGCCGAGCTGGCCACCCTGGGCCGCCCGAGGGCCTGCAGCTGCCTAGGCCCCAGCACCACACACGGCCAATGGAGATGGCCACTGGCATGGCCAGGAATAGGGCCGGGGTTACAGCTCTACAGTTTTTATAAAATTACACCATAACAAAGAGGTGTAGCTTTAAAAAAAAAAAAAAAAAAAAAGAAAAAAAAAAGTAGGGGAAGAAAAAGCCTCAAAGTTTAAGGACTGTTGGATTTACGCTTCTCAAGCAACTCCAGCACCATAACGTTTTGTTTTTGTCAAGCAGCAAAGGCCGCCCTTCACCTCCTGCTACGTTCAGTGGAAGCTTTGTCATTGCCTTCAAAGGAATCGGGATCAGGCCTCTATGTGTTAATAAGCAACAAGAATTATGGAAAGAATTACATTTAATGTGAAGTCAGGCTGCCTGCAGTGATGGCACCGTACAGCCTGTCACAGATCGCTTTGTGCTGGAAACCTACACCACGGACTGATCTGTGGATGAGACAACCGCAAGACATTTCTGCTTGGCAGGAATATGGAGGGAGAAGGAGAGGAGAGACGAATCCGCAGCAGCTGAGTGCACATGGGGATGTCTGGAAAGCTCCAAATACACACAGCTCCAGTTCTGAGGAGCCCAGAGCTCCTCAGGCAGTGTGGAAGCAACAGCCTTTGCGCTTCCCGAACTGTCATGACCACCCTATCAATAAGAAAGACCTTTTCTGCTCTTGCACATCTAAAATCCCACTGCTCTGAAAGCACCTGCCTCAACATTAAGTATCCTTTTACAAGTACTTTGAAAAATAAAGTAATACAGTTTTCTTTGTCAATTCCCTCTGAAAGAAGCACTCCTGCTTATCTCCTAGAAGAATGAATCAGCAGAGGAATGGGTTACTCCAAAATATCTTCAAGCATACACAAAAGGGGGTAGGGTGGATGTGTCTAAGGCAACTCCTATGTTGTCTCTTTGTCCATGAGATTCATCTTGCTGAAGAGGTTCAGGCAATGTTTTTTCTTTCATGTCTTCGTGAGCCCAAAGAAAAACGTGACCACTGCCAAGCAGACCTGCTGCAGCATGCAGCAGAACATTAGAATCATAGAATAGTTTGGGTTGGAAGGGACCTTTAAAGGTCATCTAGTCCAACGCCCCCTGCAATGAGCCAGGACATCTTCAATTAGATCAGGTTGCTCAGTGCCCCATCAAGCCTGACCTTGAACGTTTCCAAGGATGGGGCATCTACTACCTCTCTGGACAATCCATTACAGTGTTTCACCACCCTTATTGTAAAAAATTTTGTCCTAATATCTAGTCTAAATCTACCCTCTTTTAGTTTAAAACCATTACCCCTTGTCCTATTGCAACAGGACAGGGCGCCCATTGAAGTTGAAAAGGTTCAGCCAGTGAGGGAGCAAGCAGGGCTTTTGGGTTTTGTCCATAGGGAAGAATGAGAAACTGCTGAGTTTCACAGAAACAAACAGCAGAGCTGAGGGATAGCCCAATTTACTCATTCCCTAACCTGTGATTGCACCTGAATAAGGTCCTTTTACCCATGGCGGGAAGTAGGGTTATTTCTGTGATCCTGCATTGCCATCGTTGAGCTATTTTCCACTCATATGTCTAGTAGTTAGCTTGTGCACTGTGGCAACTGGTTTTCTTCACAGAATGGTCAGCTTTGAAAAACAGTCTTTGTAGCCTCAAAATGACTATGAACGGTGTTTTCACAACCCTTCTGATCAAAAATGCACTTACTTTCCTACCCACTCATTTTTCTGCTGCTCTGGACTTCACCTTCAGTCTCAGTCTTTGCCTCCTTTTGCTCCTAGAGCAGCGTTGTGCCATTTCCTGGGAGTTCCTCCCTTCATCCTTATAAATCACTCAGTCACATCCTGTTTTTATATCTTGCCCTAAACCTTTCCTTTTGACTATAACTTACAACTGACTGTATAAAACAACATCAATATTGTAACAGCCACTTTGGAGCTGTTGTGATGGAGCTTTCTAAATATGCGTGTTAAAATCTCTTACGAAATTTCAGGAGGGGGAGGGTGGGAAGTGCTGTGCACATCCAGGTGCTGATGATTAAATTGTTTTCAAATTTTTTTGTGAAAAACCTCAACTGCCCTGCAAATAGCAAATGGAAAAAAAGGTGCCTACAGTTATTTTGGGAAGCTCCCATGTTGCTACAACCCCTGCTTACCTTATGGATTGCTTAAATTCGGGGTACGACATTGCTTCTGGCATAGGCTGAGTAGTTGCACCCCCACCTCTACAGTAAAAATCAGTGTTTCCTCTGGAAGTTAAAACATCCTGAGGAAGAGAAAGGAAAGCAAGAGAATTTATCAGACAGAGCTTGACACATCGTAAAGATGCAGCATTGTTATCAGGTATCATTCTAACACACTCGCTGCTCTACACCACTCAAAATTTTATGACCACAAAAACAACCCACACATACATGCCAAAGTGTGACTAGCCGAAGACAGCTCTCAGCATGTTAGCTTCATTTCGCTCAAGAGACAAACAAGAGATCACAAATGAAACTGCCTACACCGTACTGATGTGAGCAGTAATGTAGGGTTTTGTCAGTGACTCAATGCGGCTACCAAACCAAGCGCTTTCTTTTCCTGGCTTCTAGTACCTGTAAAGCCTTCTGCCTAAAAGCCAATCAAATAAGACACCGAGTCACTTAGTTGCCACCTAGAGACACATAGCAAAAGCAGCCACTGTATGAATAGTTGATGCAAACATTTTGTTCACAGTTAATTCAGAATGAATAACACAGAGTCATATGGTTACTTCCGTGCCCAGGTACAGCAAGATCTATAATGCATAAAATTGATGTTAAATGCATAAAATCTCCTGCTTGGAGCATCAAAACATAGTCATGGCCCTGAATGCTGATGTTAAATCTGAAGCATATTCCACATATCACATGGACTGCAGCTAACATTAACAGCTTTCCATTGCAACTGTTACATTGCTGTAATTGGGCAGACGCTGGCTGGGGATTTCTTGAGTGACCTGTTTTTCAATTAAAGTTTAATTTTAAAGTAGAAGGGTTTATACAGAATGAGACTGTGCACGCACCTCGTTGCACTGTTTCAGAACATGAGATTTCTTGTTTTATTTTTTCCAGGACGGTGCAGGGGGAAAGGAAAAGCAAAAGAAATAAAGGCCCGATAATGCTTTTTCCAAACTCCCTTGCAGGTCGGGGATGAAACAGCTCTCCCAGTCAGCGTTCACAGGCATGTGGTTAGGCTCATCTGGTGCACCACGAGTTGGCTTAACAAGGAGAGGCCTGTTCTGCATGATTTTCTTCCTGAGTGAAGACAAACGGGAAGAAAAGCCACCAAGAAAACAAGTGAGGTGTTAGTCAAGCAAAATGAGAGTTGCTCTTCTAGCAGGTCAGTCTAGCTACAGCATGGGTTAACTGCTCGCTACCTACCTTAACTCCTCTGCTACTACTGTACATCAGCCTGGGGGCAGGAAAGGGCCCACAAGATAAGCAAACCCCAGTAGCCCTGCAGATCCCTGCTGTAGCTGCTGCCACCCCTGTTCCCGCCATGTGCCTGCCTCTCGGGAAGCACGGATGCCCACAGGCACCTCTGCAGGTCACTTTGGTGGACTTCAGGCGCACGCAGGAAGACGACTCTTCCCTCTGGGTCCAGACAGACACTCCTGAGCATTGCAGGGAAAATCCATTACTGCTTCCCAGTGTTAAACAGTTAAACCAGCTGGATTTGGGGATCTAGAAAATGAGGAGGATGAGATAATTACATTTGCGAGAACATTTGTTTTGAATCCAAACCATTTCCCCAAGTGTATTAATATGAATTACCAGGAGATTGTCTGAGGATTTATGTGTGTAGTATTCCAAGAGAAAAAAAGAAGAAGTCTGAGCAGGAATAGTCAGTTTTAAATTAAGATAAATTACTCCAAGTTTCTTTTTAAAATATACGCATGTCCATTGTTTACAATGGTAGAGTTCAAAATGCTGAACATGTCTGCTGAGAGGACATACGCCTCCCTTGCAAAACTCTTTGCTCTAGTTATTTGAAAGACAGCCTGATAACACTGCAAGGGAAAAAAAAAAGGCGGGGGGGGAGAAAAGGAAAGAAAGAAAGTAGGAGAGAAAGAAATGGAGCAAGAATACACAGCATTATTGACAATTGCTAATCTTTTGCGGGTGGGGGAGAGAGTTTTAGGCGTAAACTAGAAATTAAATTTTGCCAAGATGTACTGGAGTACAGTCCCTCTCCATTTACATAATCAAATAAAAGGTAAGATTCAGCAGCATGAATACTCGACCTGCCAGTAAGCTGTTTGTTTCTTAGTGAGAAATAGAGACAGAGAAAAAAAATTTCTTTAGGAAGTTAGCTCTTTCTCATACAGTTCATATTATACGTGGCACAGGCAGCAGATATAGAATTTGCTACAATATATTAGTTTGATAACATTGTAGAGGGTTTCTCATCAAAATACAGAGATGGGGAATTATAGTTCCAAGGCCTAATTTAATAACAAAGTATGCTGTTGTTAAAACCGTTTTTTGCCTGCACCCTATAAGCAATGTGTGCATTGTATGAAGAATCTGGGAAGAAAAATTGAAGAATTATGCAGACAAATACTGGTATGTGGCCAGAGCTTAGGAAAACATGTAGCTGCCTCTTGGTGTCCTTATTGCCCATAAAAGAACATTTCACACGGTCAACAGCTCAAATTTATGTGGACCCTTAGGGGTAAATTTTCAGTACAGTGAATAGGAACTCACACACGCAATCGCGTTATTGTTAATGGGAGTTGTGCAGCCACTTCTTCCACTCAGTGCTAAAAATGTGCCCCTTGCTGTAGAAAGCTAACCATCTACAGACCACTCCTGCTCCCACTCTTCTCCGTCAGCAGTCCCAGAGGAGCAACGGAGAGTGGCCCAGAAAACCCTTGCCTTGCATCTACTCCTGTCATGCTGCTGACATAACCACTGGGAGGGCATGTCCCTCCCCCTCGGTAAGGATTGCAGGAGGGGAAGTACAACATCTGTGATGCTCTTGCCCTTTCCCCGTTGCTGACCGCAGGTGAGCCTTCCCGTGCCTCCCTCTCTCCCTGCCCAGAAACGTGCCACCATCTCTGCTGTGGTTTAAGTGCTGGACCTTCCAATGGGTTTAGCATGTCTTTGTGCCCCTTTTCTCCCTCGAGTGTAACCAACACCAGGAGGGTCTTGCCTCCTCTGATTTTGCTGGTAACAGATTTTTTTTCTTGGTGCCTGTTTCCGGCACTTAGCCCTGCGGTATTTCTCTAGCAGTGCCGGCTATCCAGTTACAATTCCAGCATGGAGGGTTATGAGTTGAAATGACAGTTTGAAAATAGGTAACCAACAAAAAGTTGCCAATAATTATGAGACCTTGCAAGAGAGGACTGATTTTCTTTACTGTAACTAAGCTTTAGGGTGACATCCTAAAATTTTATCAGCAAGTCTGAGGGCTAGAAACTTCACTTACACATGTTTCTCCCCGAATCACCCGGCTACAGGCACTACGATCTGAATAACAATGCCAGATATTGCAAAATTTGGAATGAAGTTGTGAATGTCAACAACACCAGAAGTTGCTGTGCGCTGGTAAGCTACTTTGCTCTGAGAGCTTGAACATGCGCAAAAGCTTTGTGATAGCTGGTCACACACCATCCGTATAACTATGTCCCCATGCTTGGTTGTAAGGCTGGATGTGCAGCTGCCTTCTGTGGCCTGGTGTGTACCCACCCAGAATACAAGAGTCCATCTTTCCATCACACCCTGACCTGAAGCATAGTTGAGAGGGCTCCAGTGCTTGAGTTGTTGACAGGTGTGTTGGAGCCCACTTGTGCCAGGCTGATGGTTAATGTGTTACCAACCATAAAGTCAGGTGTTCTGCTCTGGTGTCTGAGGTCTACAAGGTGGAGCAGTGGTTTCTTTAAACTAGGTCACAATACCACATAGCATTTCAAAAAAGAGGTGTTGGCAACTTCTAGCCAATGTTACAGTCTTATTTTTATTTATCCACCAAGAAGTCAAAACAATCAGCAATGCAAAAGGTGCTCCTCCCTTTCAGTACTGGTTGGACGTCATTTGTGAATGGGTCACATCCATGGAGAGAAAGCATAACTTACTATGTCCAGATGTGAGACCATCCCGCACACAGGCTCTCCTCTCTATGAAGTAATGAGATCCCGCATAACAGCCAGAAGGTCTCACACGGAGGGAAACACATGGCCAAGGAGGTAATTGATGTTCCAGACAATTTTTGTAGGGTCTTTCTTGTAACCCCTACCACAGAGGAGGAGGATGGAGGAAGGGCTTCACGACCAAGCTTCTTGTCTGTTTTCTTGCAGCACTGGCTAGAGATTAGACAGCAATTTTATTTGCCACTGTTTAATTTCTTTCTTTTTAATTAGATGTGTTAGGTACTCAGAATCTTGTTTGGGATTGGTTTCACAGCCCATCATATTTCTTAAACTGTGATAGGACAATTGGCTATTAATTCAAAGCAGTGCTAATAATGGTCGCTACAGCTACTAGGAGAAACAAATGGGAAAGCTGCTGAAAGACCTCTCCACTTTTAACCCCCTTGATATAAATTTAGATTTAAGCCAGACAAACAAAGACCTCCATGTCTCAATTATGCTTTGTTTAATCGTATGATTCCTTTTGGCCTATATTAATGGTCAGTCCCCGGCACATGAGGCAAAAAAGCAGAGAGAGACTGGGGGCGGGGGGGGAGTTCCTATATTTATAGGAACATAGACACACCTGCCATGCCATGCCATGCCATACACCTTCCAAATTACAGCCAGAGGAGGCTGCCCAGAGTCGTTCCCTTGCACTGAGGACCCTGCAAACTGCGATCCTCCTGCCAAGCCGACCTTTGTGGGGAACAGAGGGCTAGGCCACCGTACCAGCATCTCGTACCATGCAGAGAGAGCAGGCTGTGGTGGACGATAACGGGGCTTATGGGGGTGGGGACGAGCTGCCTGTTTCACGACACAAGCCCTGAATATTCTGAGATTTTGTTCTTGGAGGTAATCTCGCCCACCTTCTCCCCTCCCTCCCTCCTTCATTTTCTTCTTTGACGTGCAGCCCTGCTCCGGTGTACTGCCTTAGTGGGAATTGCCTCCAGGTCCCGATGTAATAGCGGTGCCATATGGTCCCTTCACACAGCGGGAAGGTGGAAAAATCCAGAAGGAAAAAAAAAAACAATAGCAACCCTGGAAAACTTTATGTAGCAGCTCAGCAGAACTACAGCTGTGGCCACAAACAGAGGCAACAACTGGAATATTACACATGATGCATAGGGCACGGCAACAGCACACAGCCTCCCCAGAAGGCAGCTGAGCTTTATGTCCCATTTAACTGAGAAACCTCCCCACGTACCGTAAAGTTCCATTAAAGCACATGAGCAGGTGTGGCAACCCTGGTGTTTTCAGTGGTAGATCACTCGGCTCCTCTTGCCTCCAAAGTACCCTCCGCTGGCTGCCTTTCTCCAGGTGTTTGCAGAGGAACCTAATGAGACTGATTGGGACATGCTGATCAGCTTTCATTATAAGCTGTTCTCTAGCAGTCCGATTAATCAAAATAATGGTATGTGCTGTGCATATATTTTATGGCTGTACCCAGTTTTGCTTTCAAAACTAAAATAAGACACCTGTTTTCCCCACCCCGTCTTGCTGAGTAGTCCCTTTAAGAGCATAACCTTGTTATCAAATATATGATATACCATCAGAGCTGGGGAGCTTCATACGCACATAAATATCACTCTTCCAGTTTGTGCTTTTTATACTAGCAGAAGAATCTAATGGAAATAAATTCAGTCCATGGGTCAATTACAGGCTTATTTTCATATTTATGGACTTAATACTTCCACACACAAAAAGATTCTAATGATAGCCTAAGGCACAGAGTAATCAAAACAACAGCTATTGAAAGGGAAGGAACTAAAGAAAAGTACCACTTTGAAATTCTACCCCCATCTCCTGATATTGTTATATACACTATGTAAAAAATGCTTTTCCACAAATGAGTATGATTTTTACCTACTTACCGTCAGCGTAACATTAAAAAGAAACCAAAGGCAAGAGTTGTTACCAGCACAAAAGCAACACTTTTTCCACCCCCAAATTCAAGAAATTAATGCTTTGAAATGAACAATCGAATTTCCTTCTTTCTTCTTCTTCCTCCTTGTCCCTGTGTCGGTTAGTAAAGGAGGTAGGATTTCATGCTTCCTTCATGGATGGAGGATGTCCACATGCCCTGCGGTGACTGAAGGATCCCAGAGCCATCTCCCCCTGGCATGACAAGTGCCTGTTCCTCGCAGACCAACTGCATGTGTCTTTGGAGGCTTCACCGCTGCCTTGGGGAAGGAGAAGAGAGAAAGACTAGCTTTAGATCACTCTGTAGAGCTGCCAAGACAGGCAGCAGAGAAGAATGGACTTCAGAGAGGCTAAAGGAGCTACTTCCCTGCCCTGCCCTGTGGAGATTCCTCTTCTCCCCAGATACTGGCCATGGAGGGTACCCAGGAGCCACCCCTTCCCCTGCTGCTATCACTTGAAGCAGCCCCCTCCAACATAATTCAGAAATTTCCTCTTACGTATCAGCAGTGCATACAGGTATTTGTTATCCCAGCTTGTTTTCATGTATATTTTATGTACCAAGCAAGGATGTGTGAGGAAAGAAGGGAGCACGTTTAAGCTTTCGATGCCAACTGGAGCAAGATAGACTGCACAAGCTATCGCTGAGCACTTCATGCATTGCAACTTCATCGCGTTGTTTCTTGAGTTAGTTATTTATTAACAGTCACTGGATTGGAGCATCTTGCATTTGATTAGATAAACGATATGTTGTTACTCGGAGCATTTTGTGAAGCCGTAATAATCTCTATTGACAATGCATCTATTAGTTTGACGCAATGTTTTCTAGCCATCAAGAGGATCCTTATGAATCTGAATTCAATGTAAAGGGCCCTAAACCTCAAGCCTTAGTTCTCCAGAAATCTGACATGAGAAATAGCAAAAGAAAATGAAATATTTTCCTCGTTTGCTGATTATTTCCACAGCCCCTGAATGCCTATGAATAAACTCTGCCACACCACCTGACACAAGAAAAATAGCCATACAGGAAGCTTAATATTTGCTGTAACCTCAGTTTCCTGGAGCTGGAGCGCTCCCTTAAATAATTTACAGCTCTAAAAGTGAGATAAGACTATCTCCAGTTCTGGCTTTGTTGTGTGTCCTGGGTTATTCTAAACCACTTTCTGCAAGGGACATCCATCATTACAGAACCAGCTTTACCTTCATCCCACGTAGACATCTGAGAGACAGTGACTGGAAAGAATGCCAGAACTGGAGATAGTCTGATGTCATTTTAATGATTGTAAATTATTTAAAGAAGAATACCACAGCCAGAGCCCCAGTCATTTGGAAGTGTTTGCTAAAATGTCTAAAAGGTCTTGAGTGACAATCTCTAGTACACATACACAATGAAAATAAGGTTAATGACTCTCATTTGAGAGGGAAGAAGCACATAGGGCAGGAGAGCAATTGTTCAATTTTACTCTGCAGGACTCTTGATAAAGAAGAAAACGACTCCACTTAGGAAGGACTCCATCAATTTTTGCTACATTCCAGTAGCATTAATAAGATCAATAGTATTAAAAGCAGTAAGACATCCAGTCTGCCTAGGACCCCAACTTTCACACGCTCCACTCAACATACTAACTTCAGCTGACATCACCAGTATCTAGCATCAGATTTGCTGGGGTCCAGGGGGCAGAGAAGTTCCAGAAACTGACAAAACTGTTTTGCTGCAGCTAGAAAGGAAGCAAGAAGGGGAAGAGTTATGAGGACAGTAACAACTGTTGTGATAGATTTGGATATGAAGCTGCCCTGGCAGCTGTGACCCTAGACTGAGCTTAGTGGTGGGCAGTGGGGAGCTTCCTAACCCAGAGGGTAAGAAGGTAGAGGAGCACCGCAAAGAGCATCAAGCTGACCTCTTGCCTCAGGAACTGAAATGGCTTGGACTGTGATCTTTTCAACTGCCTTCTCCAAAAGGAAATTTTAAAGACAGTGCAGTAACTGAAAAGACACCGGCAATGTCAAGAAATGCTTTCTACGCAGTAGTACAAACTCTTTCACCACAGATTAAAGCATGTGTCTTCTCTGCCATACAGGCATTATCTCATCTCTTTAAAAGACGAGTAGGTTCAGACACAGAGAGGTCATATCCAAAGTCACATACAGAGCTGGGAAGGAGGACCCATCAAGTTGCACTATGGCAATGTAAGACATGGTATCCGTTGACTTCATTGGGAAGCCCAGCATAAAAAAAAAGAAAGATGACCTACTGTCATTTGAGGAGTTTTCCACTTCCACACATATGCTCAGGGCACTACATATTGGCCCCAGGTCCCCAAACCATGGGAAATGGCAGGCTTCCTGCACGGCTGCTTTGGTTGTGTTCCTCATTTTGGGCCATTGTTCCAGACTGTATCTTTTGTTTGGGCCTTGGCAAGCAGTAAGCCAGAGAATGCTAATGAATGTCTTCGCTCCGAGAACAATATGAGAGAGGCTTCTCATTTTCATTTTCTTTCCTGCGAGTCTTGAGTTTTAAACTTGAGCTGTGCAATGGTAATGAATTTCCCCTGAAAATGATGGGCTCTCCCCTTTGTGCAGGTAGTCGAAAGACACTGGATGAGCCACTTCTCAGGCGAACCTGCACAGCCTTAAATGTTAGAGAGCAATATAGACATGCAATTTATTCTTGCAGAATGGAAACTCTTGGATATTTATTGGTAAAATAGAAAATTCCTCTTCTACAATTTAGACCTCAAGTACCATCTGCACTTAAGAGATTTGATACAGGTGACTGTGTTGCTTCAAAATTGGTAGGAGAAGCTGGCACCATCACCACAACACCTCTGGCTTCAGTTCGTTTCTCCTAAATTTTTACCTCAGGAATCACGGTGATTTCCTCACTTTTGGAGAGGTTCTTGGTGGTGGTTGACAGCAGCACTCTCAGCAACCCTGCTTATCCCAAATCTGCAAAGTAAGAAAGTCTCTTTTATGTATATATGTATATATAAACGTTTCATCTGGCATTGCACAGAGCCAGTTTATCCTGGATTGATCATACCTGTCTGGGGTAAACAGAACTCCTAGTTTTCTAAAACCCTTGGGAAATGAAACCAGGAGTTTGATGCCTAATTAAATCATCTCCCCAAAATTTCTGGCCCTCTGCTGGCTGAGATTTTCAGAAAGTGTGCAAAGAGTGGATTTGACTTTCAGCAGGCAGTGTTGAGCATCCGCAGCCACCACCGCCTCTCAGGGAGCTCCTGCCTGTTTGACAGTTTTGAAAATCATCAAGTCATTAAGCTACTATTTAAATTAAGAGCAAGGACCTAATTTTAGGTACCTGTATCTGAAATCTGCGTGCACTCATTGCCATCATTTCAAAATTGCTCGCACTAGGGACAGAACAGGACTTCCCCAATCCTAACTTCATGCATCAGTTCATAGAGTCTTGACCATCCCCTTTTGGTTCCTTTTCTTAGTGAAATTGTCCACGCCCAGCCCTTTCCTGAGTCCTAAAGTAAAATAAACATCTTGGTGATTTACATTTATGTGTAGATAGCCTGTGTTTATGTGCGTACACATATGCATGTATGTATCTAAATCAAAGTACTTAAAAAGCTTTACTGTGTCTTAATACATATTGTGTATCATCAGTGGAAGTTTTCACTGCGTTCATAGAAAGGTGTGTGTGTGTCTGTGTGTGTGTGTATGAGAGAGAAAGAAAGAGCAAGAGACAGACGGAGAGAGGGAGAGAGAGTGCACCAGGAATTATCTATGCATAAAGAAATTAAAAGAGAATATTTTTCCAGAGCAATTGAAGCCCATCTCCTGAACAATGACGACAGCTCCTCATTTTCGACAACAATAGAGGGCACGTAGGAGTCAGCTCATTAGAATATCTGTGGCTCTTTTCTGTTCTCTCTGCATTAAGCCCCCATAATGTCAGTTGTCACTTATTAATGACAATTAACTAGTAATCAGCAGTGAGACTCTTCGAGGTGGTCCTTGCCTGACAGGTGAAGAAAGAGAACATTGCGTAGTGCCATGCAGTGACATGGAACCTTCAAAGGGAGCACGGCATTTCCATAAATTATTTCAGAAAGAAATTTTCTTTTAGACATTCTCTTTAAAGCATTAGGATCTTTAACCCTAGAAGGACTATACGGTTGCAGCTGTCCTCCCTCCCCCCCTCCCCTTATCGCTAGTATTGGATAAAATTGGAAGGCAGCCTGATCTGTCATGTAACCCAATTCCCATCTGGGGCTGGAATAGCTATCAACCCACTCTGCTGAAACTATAAATACCTTCCCTTGATACTCAACCTTAAGTGCTCACTTAAAATGATGCCCAGATATCAATAGTGAAGTTGCCAACCGAGAGCAGATAGGTGGATGGCCAGTAGAGACTGCGAAACATCTATTATAACGTCTTTAAAAATTAAATGACACACAAGCGCTCATTTTACGTACACGGGTAGCCTGTGAAATTGCGCCACCTTCTCCCCTGTTTCTGGCGGCTTTTACACCCACTTGTTATTTCTTGTCTTAAATGAAATGGCAACTGCTGTTACTGTGTGTTTTTACATCAACCAGCATAGTCAGGGCCCTGGACCCTGGTTGCTGTTGCAATACAAGTTTGATGTAGTTATCGCTCTTAGAAAGACTGAAGTTGGAAAAAAATCCCAACCACCGGCAAAAAAACAACCATTGGATTTCCTCCATGCAAAGCTTCCTCTTTGCTCCTCTCCCTGTCTTATGCAACACCAAGTAAAAGCACTCACCATCACATTTCATTCCCTCCTTATCTCTCCTCCTTCTCCCTGGACCCTCCAGCTCTCGAACCAGCAATCCCATGAAGTCTTTACATTGAGTACTCCAGCTGTTCACTACAAAACATTGTTTTCTTCCCAAGACAAATACAGCCTCGTTCTGTGTTTCTTGCAAGAGGTCAGGGAGGTTCCCAAACATCACTCAGGCACGCTCGTATCTCCCAGCACAGAGTCCCTTTGAGCTTTACCTAGCCAGGTCCCCTTTTGTTTCCTAACAGGCACACAGGCCTTCCAGCCTTTCCCTTTTCACCCCTCTCAGTCCTAGCTTTCAAAATCCCTGCTGTCTGCTCTCACAAATAGCAATTGTTCTCCTATCATTTCTTTTTCCATCTTTTCCCTCTTCTTACGGTGTATCTCCAAGCTCCAATTCTTTTTTGTTCTGCTTTTACCCTTCTGATGGCTGCTGATCATTAGACTCTGTTCTTAGTCGTTCCTCGGTCCTATTTCTTCTTTGCGCTTTTCCAGATTCCCAGTTGTCAAAGCACACTTTAAAAATGTGAAATGTGACACTCACCAACCCCCAAAACTCGGGCGGAGGATCCCCATGCAATGTTAAGTCTAGACCTGCTGCCTTTTTTAGAGCAAAGCTCTCTAATTTTTCACATTATCCCACCACAGAAAAGTAGTGATGAGAAATAGTAGAGACAGTTAATGCTAAATGCTACAAACTTTAGCAAGATAGCACTTTAGAGGCAGCTAAGAATACAACTCTCCCTTGAACATAAAGACACACATGACTGCGAAAAGAAATGTGCTATACCGTGCATCCTTGAACCACATTTTATCATCATGCTACACACTCGGATACTACTATATATAATTATTAATACAGCATGCCCATTGCAAACATGCTGAGTGTGTTTGACCTTGGACTGCCAAGTAATATACCAATTGTGGGCAGTGTCTGAGGCTGCAGTGTTTCTCAGAGACAGCATTTGCACATTAATAAACTTCAAGCTTGTTTACCATGAGAATTTTCCAGTTAAACCATTATAGTTACACTGGTAGCATTAGGCAGTTTCCCTGCCACAGCAGCTCTGGGCAGTTTTTCTTATTACAGAATAAAAGTGGCTTTTTCCAGTTTGGCTTAAATTGCTTCCAAAGTACTTTAGTCTAAATTGAAAAAAAGTCCAGAATGAAAATGCCTAGGGAGTGACTTATACCAGTGAGAAAAGCCATTAATGAATCTCACATCCTACCCACAACGGGTCTAGCTTTCCCTTGGAAGGTAGGATGAACAGAAGTGATGTACTACGCAACTTTTTCACCTTTATAAGTACTAAGCAATGAGATGTCAAAGACCCTGAAGCCAAAGGGTAGCGTTTTCAAGAGTCACTTCTTGTATTGCCAGGCACAGTGGGTGAAGCTGAAGTGAACAGGTTGTCTGGAAACATAAAACTTTTGTAACCTTTTATCAAAATCAAAATCTCCTGCTATCCCGTTCCTCTCCCTCCCAGTCCACCCTCAAACTCCTTGCAGAAGGATGGTGACTCGCAGAGCTGCTCTGCCAGTTCTCCTTGCTATGCTGGAGACTGGGGGGAGAGCGGGGAGAAGAGGATGTTCTTGACACTGAGCCTGTAGCGGTGCTTCCATGACAACAAATAAGATGTTACACGTTGGAACCGTGCAGCGATAAACTAAGCCTAACCAGGACTCGAAGAAGAAGGTTAGTTTTCACCAAAGGTTAGTTTTTACTGCTACTCAAAAATGCTCAAGTTAAACCAGAATTTCTTTGCACGTCCCAATACACCGTGCAGTAGTGGGGGTAGAGGGGAAGGTGAGAGTGGCAGAAATCTTGTTTTTCCCTAGCTGCATTTCACTTCCAGAGGCAGTCGTCGGGATTTTACAGCAATGGTCTGCACTAGCTGCAGAATGGTGGCAAATGGCATGTGACCCAACCTGTCTGCCCACATTTGAAGACAATGCCCATTTCCGAGATACAGCAAGGAATCCTGCCACTCAAAAATATGAAGCCTCATGATTTCAAGTAATTCAGCAGGACAGATATTTGACCTCGGCACTACGCAGTCTTGAGTATCCAAACTCCTCTGAAAGAAATGTCAAAGGGTGAAGGGGTTCTGAGCGTGGTGATACACAGTATGATATAATGAAACTGAAGTGCCAGCTGGCAGGTTAATGCATTTTGCCAAACTGATTTAGCACCCACCAGTCCACTAGTGAAGTTATTTGAAAGAAACTGCTTGCTCTTAGCTATCGGATCTTCCATCCCAGATTATATTAGAACGAACTCAACTATTTATTCTGATTATAAACTTTCTGGCTAGTAAGGAACTCTGCCTGAGAGCATGTGCTAGTGGCTAGGCCCCTACCTGGTGGTCAGGAGCTCTGGGCACCATTTCTGACTAGATGACTTTTAGGATGCTGCTTTCTGCATTCCACCATCATGTATGACATCTTTTGGGTAGGAACTACTGGTACCACCCCACTTTTGTGCTTCACAGACAAGCTCTAATACAAACTTCAGCGTGTACACGCTCTTAAGGAGAAGGCTTTGGACAAGTTGTCATGTCTACCAAGAGAGACGACTTCCACCTGCACGACCCTGAAGGTTGGCCTACATTTGCCTAATGCGTCCCATCAGCCCTTAAGATTTCATAATATATGCTGTTCTGAGCAAATGAATCAGCTCTGGACTCCTACAAGAGCAGATGGGTTGCAGGCAACCAGACTCCAACCCTCCTTCCTCAAGTGCCCACGTGGCATTTAGCCGCAGGTGTCCTACATCTGACAAGCCTGGTCAGGAACCTGTCAGGTTTTAACCTCCATCTTCAGACAATGCTGACACAACCACTCTGGACAGAAGTACAGTACACTGTCACTATACTAAATTTGTTCAGAATTATGCTGTACTGATGGTCAACCCATTGTGCCCTGAACAATTTAGTCAGAGAAATGCTTCATTAAAAAGAATGAATAATTTTAACAGTTTATCCTCCCCCACATTTTTTACACTAAGAAGTTTATTCAGAAGTAAAAACCATAAAAAATCCTGACAACCTGGCCACAGCTAATCAAATTTAAGCTTCATTGTTGGTTGTTTTTTTTTTTTAACAAGGAAGGGAAAAAAACAAAGATAACAGCTACAGTAATTAGGACAAAAACTTACTAGACACGTTTTGACCATGCTGACCCCGATTCAGCAGGTCACTAGACAAGACTGAAGAGAGGAGTGTAAAAAAGGTGATCTTCACAACAGAGAAACTGGAGCTCCTCATTCTCAGTGGGAAGGTCTACGGCTTTTCTAATCATCCCCTATTCCAGTACTGGTTGTCTGAAAATGAACGGGTCCATTCGCCATGCATCAGTGTTTGCAGCTCTGATCGCTTAGTGCTAAGCTATTCTAAAATCAGTTTTGCTATACCACCAGTCCAAAAACAAAGCATAATAAAGGAATATATAAAGAATAAAGATAAAGAAGCTTGTTTCACAAATGATACTAACCTCGGGCAATCATCTGCATCATCTAAATAGACTTGTAAAACATTCTTTTTTACAACACACACAGTTTTGAGTGATGGTATTTTCACTTAACTACCATATCACCTCTTACCTGGAATAGTGTTTTTCATCCCAAAATGTTGTCACTCCACCTACCTGTAGGAAGAAGGCGACTATACACAGCGATGAAGAGAAACTATGCAAAGCCACATGAAACATTATGAGAAGACACACTCAGAACAGCAGGGAAAACAAAAATTTGGAAGAATCCTATTATCTAGATTAGTATCTGGCCAGTAAATTGGGGTTAGCATTCTATTCTCATGCATGGACAGAAAAGGACCCCGCTTTAAATTTCAGTGAACAGATGGTGAAATCCCGCTTCCTGCTACTTTCATGCTGGGAGAGTAACTCAATGCTGCTTCAGCCAGGAGACCGACACCTGCGGAGCTGCGAGAACACTCCGCATGGGAACTGGCCTCTCCTTGGAGGCCTCCTAACCAGGATCCCTGCCACATTATTTAAAGACTACAACGCGCTCAAATTTGAGAGGGCTTTGGAAATTGCAGGCAGAAGCTGATGCACTGTGCTTTGATTAGCCTAATGCAAGATAATGTGTATATTTTTATGCCTTTATACTTAATTGCAGTTGCATTTTAGCGGCCTCCATGATAAGGACAGATTATGTGTGGTGTCGTTATTACCAGTGTAACTACCCAGAGAAAGCCATAACAAAGTTACGTTGCAGAAGACATTAGTGAATATCCCACCAAATGCTATTAAAAAAGAAAAATATATCATTTCGCTCAGGACTAATGTCATCAGCACACAGATCTCGCAAATTTGCAGGGGTTTGCATCAGCTTCAAAACAGCAATACAGGAAAGCGCACAGAAGCAGAAATCAAAAAACCTGTGAAATAGAAAGAGCAAGATCCTCCCCTCTGAGAACTGATACAGGCAAACACGCAAACACCAGCAATGTAAGGCTGAAAAAGCGTAGCCGTATAAATCTTTGAAAAGAATCGGATACAACAGACTTCGGATGCGTCACAAAATATGTATACAGGCCTACAGAGACTACTATGGGGTTTAAGGGTCTTACAAAGGTCTTCTTCAAGCCCAAGAAAGGCTATGTGGTCTCCTCCACGTAGTAGCTTTAGTAGCTACTAATAAAATAGTACAAACTTACCTTTGTTGAAATCTTCTTGAAATAATGCAGAAATAAAGCTGCAAACCGATTTCAGGGAAAAGAATAATTTGTTTTTAAACTGTGCGCAATTTTTTTTAAAAAGGGAAATTTTTCAGAAATGCGATATTCAAACAAAAGTGGCAAAAATCCAAAGAATCAAGATCATACTGTCGCTGTGCTTCATTTTGTTAAGCAAGTGAAACATTAGAGCCCTCAAATTTTCATCTACTTCATGTTTTAGTCTTAGAAAGTGTAGCATCAGCATAGTCGCCAGGTAAAGCTGCTAGTTTATTCTAAATGGACTTTCTTCAGACAGTGGCACAGATGATGAGTGATTGTCCAATTCTGAAGCTATCAGAACTGAACGGATTTAGCAATGTCATAAACACCTCTCGAGGGAGTCACCTGGTGTTGAGAAGTCACTTTACATGCCGTGTTTCAAAATGAGTTTTAATGGATTTACATTAGATTCAAACCCACTTTAGAGCTATTATTTCTCCCTTTCAACCTTTTCACCCACTACTGCAATGTAATAGAGCACATTCTATAATCACATGTTTGCAGGCCCGTGGTAAAGTAAACAAAACTTCAAAGGGTTATTATTTAAAGACTCTGTATTACAGCCGTAGGCCTGACTGTTATTCTTCCTCACCACCCCTTGGGCCCAAAGTACATAATCATCCAGTAATTGAACTGAAATGTCTAAATGGCTTGATCCCCTGAAGGACATAGGTAGTTAGCAGCGAAGAAAGTAAGGGACATTTAAAAAAAACCTCCTGGCACTTCCCTGCACTACTTAGAAATACTATGTAAATGCAACTGACCTGGACCTGCCAGGCTCTTGCAGAAAACGGAACAATGCACGGATATTTCTGGGCTTGTAACTAAAGTAAAGCTTCAACGTGGAACGGAGCTGTGTTTGGAAGCAAAGATCTTACATTTAAATTACTTGCAGAAGAATTGAGAAGAAGGAACAGAAATACATACGTACACAGCAGTATATATAACGCAACAGTCTCACTAATACCATGTGAAAGCAAACCCCTCTAGGTCCTCATATTTAATAGCCCCTCCAAAAAGTGTAATGGATAGCAGATCCCAGGCTTTCATACACTGTAACTGTCAAAGCACTCGGGAGATAGAGCAGTGAAGGCTCTGACAGCTCTCTTTTACATTCTAAATGACATCTGCATTCAACAGAACAGAAATAAAGATTAAGGGAAACACCTGATATGATAGCACTCAGCTTACCTCAAAATGCAATATTTAAAAAGTACAGAGAAACACAGGTCTGCCACCTTGTACTGTAAGTAAAAACTGGTGTCAAAGCCTCAGAGGTCCTCACCGCTGGCAGAAAGGCAAGTGCCGCAGCATTCAACAGACTACAGGGGCAGAAGCCACAGCCTCTGACTGTGTGACTGGCGAAATCAAAAGGTGTTTTGCCTGAGAAGGGAGGGAGGAGACGGTCTTTGAATAGGCACAGAAAATGGCTACGGGCACCGTCACACAGCAAAGGAAAATTAACTTGGCCAAAACCTTTGCAGCCCTTCTTGCACTTCAGTGATGAGCAGAACGCCCGGCGCTAATTGATGGCGCCCCACTGACTCTGTACAGTGCGTACCTACTGCAAATCTCTTTCGAGAGGTTATTAATATTATGGCTTCGAACGAAACACGTCAGCGTACAGATCACGAGAGATGATTTTGAATAGATTTTTGCCGGTTGATTGTATAAACGATGCCTCTTATTGCTGGAATAACACCTCAAAGGCAATATAATGACGACATGACAATGTATGTAAATCAAGAACTGCATGTGGGTTTATTTTACACTCGAGAAAACAGTGGATTTAATTGTGTGAACCAAAATGTACTGTACAATATTAATGATAAAACATCAAAATGTATAATTCATAGTGCATTGCTTGCTTTATTTTTATTTATTTATTTTTTTGTCAGATAGTTCCTTTAAGTACATGCATCTGGAAAGATGCAGGTGCCAGTAAAATTCCTCTATTTATATCAAGCTGCAGGAACTAAATTTTATTCAAAAAGTGTGGTTTTACATTATATACACAGAAATCGAATATAAAATGACAATATAAAAAGTTAAAAGAGAAAGCATACAGCCAGAAGGTACAAAGAAAGTTGAACAGTTTAAAATGGTACGATATGTAACATGTATTTTTTTAAGCTGATGCTGGCAATTTACAAGGAACAGAATCCAACATTTGCCCCATTTTTTTTGTTTTTATTTACCAATGCAGCACACTATAGAAAGGTCAGCTTGTACCAAAGCTTAACATTTGTAAATAACTATAAACTGCAGTATTTTACAGGAAAAAGAAAAAAAAATAAAAGAAAGGAAAGAAAAGAGCATTTTTACACTTGTTTTAAATAACAGCTTGCATACTTTTTTTTTTTTTCTTGCCAAAAAGTGGCAATTCTCAGCATCCAGAGGGTTTGGGCATAGTGGCAACTTGGTTTGCTTTTTTTTTTTTTTAATTATTATTTAACTTATACAGTTGTGGCTTCCTAACCCCTTGAGTACTACACAGCTCTCCTTCTTCCAAGGACTGCATGCACAATTTCTTCACAAACCAGTTCTGCATTAAAAAAAAAAAAAAAAGAAGCTCATTCATTTAAAAAAAATAAGTTCTGCTTCCGACACAGCTTTTATTTGAATGAAATGCCTTTAAGCCTTTTGTTTTGCTTAGTTTTTCCTTATTTACTTATTTAGTCACTGGGAAAGGCACAGAAATGCTATTACAGTTCTCAGAGGGTTAAAACTTGACACTACCAGGTTCTGTGACCTTTATTGTCATGGCAACTTTGTAATTTTAGGATGTCTCTTTATCATTGTTCTTTGTGTCTTTCTTTACGGCTAAATTAATGTCTCTCAATAGTGTCTCCCGCTATATTCTACAAAAGATAGCTTAACATCAAGGACAGATGTTGAAAATAAAGGTCAGACTTTGACTCACAAAAAATAAAAACAGAAACAAAAAATAACCATGCACAGATCGGACAAAGAGCATATAAATATAACTACAAAATAAGTGTAAGAAAAACCAAGGTCCAGATAGGCAGTTCAGCAACAAAAGTAAGACTGATTTCAGAGGCTCAGGTCAGGCCTAGTGCAGTACTATGAAGAAGTTTAGTGCAATGTTCCTGTGGTCACTTGCATACCTGGCTGCTTACCTGGACGCTATTGTTTTTCTAACTCAGTTACATAGATCAGATGGTCCTCTGGGGACTTGCCATGTGTTTTACTAAGGTGCAGTTTGACTGCATGCTTGCTTGCAAAAGTTCGGTTACAGAGCTTACACTGGAATGTGGAGCCTAAGTCCTCCTCGGCAATTCCAAGTGAGCCCAAAGTCTTGTTTGCGAGGACTTTTGAAACATTCTGCTGTTCTTGAATCTGATTAAGTGGCAACTTTGACAGATCCTTCAAACTAAACCCTAGGTGTGTCTCTAAGTGACTTATGTATGTAGAAGCAGTCCTGAACTGAGAGGCACAATCATTGCAAAAGAAAACAGGATGTCCTGTGTCCAAGTTCTTTAAAAATTTAGTTCCACCTGTCCTCCTTAACTGATACTTCACATTGGCCAGCCAGTGGCTGATTGTGGTCATGGAAAGACCAGTAAACTTAGAGATGTGTACCCGCTCTTGTGGACCTAGGTCCGACATAATGTATTTGCCTTCTGGCGTCTCCCTCAAGCTGGAAGCAAACTGGGCTTGAAGGATCAGAAGATGCTGAGGGTTCCAGTTGGACTGTCTGCCCTTCCTCTTGTGTACTGGCGACAGTTCATCCAGAGCTTCCTCAAAACTGCTTCCGTCAGCATCAGACTTCTCTGACACGGTAGACGGAGTTGAAGACTTGGGTGTCAAACGCCCTGTGAGGTTCTTCACCATATCAGAAATATCCAGCAGGGCACTCTCCCTTAGCGGGGATGAGGCAGAGTCAGCCACGCTGGAAACAAGAGGCTTGTTTTTGGACTTGGTTAAATCGATAGGTTGATCACTGTTCTCATAGTAATACCGGTCAATAGCATCAGCCTGCTTGACCGGAGTGGTTGGGTAAATGGGTTTGTCCAACATGCTGTTGCTAATTTTATACAGCATGGCCAAAGGGTCCAGAGAGGGGCTCACCGGCTTAGAAATTTTGCCTAAGTGGGTATTCATAATGGACTGTAAAGCGCTCAATGGGTTAATGAAGGATGGCTCAGGTGAATGATCTGTGATGATTCCTAAATTGTTACAGCCGTTTGCAACCTTTGTTTTAAGTGGCTCTGTACCATTTGGCGTATGTGCTTCTGCTGGACTATCCTTTTTGACCTTCTGAACTTCTGTCTCAGAGCTCTTCTTCTGCTGCTGTTTGTTATTTATTTCTTCTGCTTTGGGGAAGTCCTTGTTTTCTTTAGCAGCAGGTGACATGGGTTTGACTGGAGAACTCTTCTCTTTCTCCAAAGGCTTTTCTTCCTTCTTCACGTTGATTTTACCTGTAACTTTCTCCACTAGCTCTTCCATAGCAGATACATTGCTCTTGTGAGGCGGGGGTGTGAGATTGCCCGGGGAATGGATGAGCGCATTGTGTTCTGACGACAGTGATTTTACACTGCTGGCATAAGACGGCTGCATTTGAACGCTCTGCACCGCGGGCTGAAGGGGTTTGACTGTTCCCGGGAGCTGGTAAGCTGCATGAATACTGGGATACCCTCCCCAGGAAGGTGCTCCATTCTGAGCTTTGCTGATAGCTGTTGTCACTGTGTTCTCCAGGGATTTCAATATGTCTATTCCGCCTTTAGGACTGTCATCTAGGTCCTCCTCTCTGAGGTACTGATACAAAGTTGTTGGCTCAAATTTCTCTGTGGAGTCCTCATTCTCTTCTTTAATCTTTTTCTCTGTTTCACTGACCACCACCTTTTCCTTCTCTAGGTCTTTCTTCTCCTCCGAGTTTGTGGAGCCCGCTGGGGAATCGGGCTGCTTTTTAATGTTGGAGGCCGGTAGCCTTGTGTGGGTGGTGGGCGGAAGAGGTATAGACTGTATCTTCTCCTCCACCACAGGGTCCAACACTAGCTGTTTTCCTTTTTTGGAAGCAGAATTGGTCACCTTCAAGAAATGACCAGTGACCATCATGTGAGCAGTGAGCTGCTGCAAAGTGTCATGGGAACTGCCACATTCCATGCATTTCAGTATTTGGGCTTTGCGTGCCTCAAACTGCCAAGTGTAGCTAGCACCATTTTGATAGCCATAGCGGTTGTTTGGAGTCACGTAGGGGTTGGCAGTTTTCTGATCCTTTGCAGACTCACCCAGGGAGGCCTCTGCAGTGATCCCTGTTGGCTCAGGTGAACAAGGTGAAGCTAAGTCCTGAAGTGCTCGCTTTTTGGTAGAAGGGACCAATTTAGTGATGGCTGGTACTGGCTCCTTCAGAGGCACTTTCTGGTAATGCTTTGTTTTTATCATGTGGACGCTGAGGTCTTGCAAAGACTCAAACGAATGCCCACAGTACATGCACTTCAGCACTTTTTGGGCATCCTCTTTGCCTTCCATTTCCATAAGCGATCGTTTTCTAGGCTTTGACCACCGTTTGGTCTTATCGGCTTCTTTATCTCTGTTGTCGTCACGGTAATGTCCGGTTTCGTTCATGTGCACTGTTAGCTCCACCAGTGTGTCATAGGCTGCACTGCAGTCTTTGCATCGGAACTTGCTGGCACCGGTGAACACAGACCCATAAAGTTTATTGTTTTGCCGGTAAAGCTGTACTGTGCTGAAAAGACTAGGCTCTGGGAGAAGTCCGTACGATGAGGTCTGCTGCAAAGTTTTAGCCAGTGCAGCTTGGTGCCAGTCATAACCTGAGCCACCACTGTTACTATTACTGTTACTGGTATTACTGGTAGTTGTACTGGTACTAGTGTTGGTACTGGTAGTACTAGTACTCTGGGAATTGGCATTGGTGTCGGTACTGGTGGTGTTTTCATTCTGGCTGATGCCGTTGTTGCTGGTGGTCGGATTGGATTTCTTTAAGTCCAAAGCTAAACTGGACCAGCAAGTCTCTGAAAGCAAATTTGCATACACAGCTTTTATTTGTGCCAAGCTGTCCTGTGGATAGGAAACATTGTCTGTGCACTGAGGATCCTCTTTCTCTTCTTTAGAGGAAGTGCTTTTGAAATGGGCCAGCTGATCGCTGTTTTCACTAAACGGCGAACCATAGCCTGCATCCTGATTAGTTGCAGTGCTGACTGGGGAGTTCTGGTAGCTTTGAGCCTCTTTGATCTCCGCTTCTTCATTGCACAAATACTCATTCTCCTGGATGTCCAGAGACAGCCCATCATCTTCCACGCTGTCTTCATCTATTTCTGCTGCTTTCAATTCCTCCTCAGGAACATATGCTAAAATACAGGAGAGGAGAGGGGGGGAAAAACAAGACAAAGTTATCAAACACGCACATTTTACATCATTGCTGTCTTCCGTACTAAAAGCAGTAACCATAAAGACAAATTTTGAAGATACATCCAGAAACCAAACTCACCATCACTCACATGCTCCACCTATAAATCCACATACTCTGTCCCAGTTACAGTTTGATATCAGTGCTATCTAAGAATAAACTTTGACTTCAGCAGTAAAATATGTGCTGGGACCACAGTAGATACCATAGTATCACAACCAAAATCAAACAAAGAGCCTAGTAAAACAGTTTTTATCAACTTAAAAAACGGCCTGGCGCTGAGCTATGTTTACCGCACTACGTATGCGCAACACGTTGCAGCTGACCTGCACTCCTCAGACCTAGGCACTCGGAACCCCTGGCTTGGCCAACTCCATCTCGTCAGGGCTGTCTTTTCTGGCAAACTGGCTTTAGCTACAGCTTCAAGGGCCGTTTCTGCGTCACTGACACCTGACCCTAGTGGAGCTATACGGGGCAAGTGTGTCAGGTCAGCTGGTCAGGGTCTCCTGGTGGGGGGCTGTACTGGGTCCATTGGAGAGAAGAACAGCTTTCATTTTCACAAGGTGAAAAGAGAAGCCAGACTATGATTGTTTTCTGAAATGGCTAGGATATACTTTTGCCTCCTGTTATAATCTGATGTGGGTCCTGCATTTACCATTTTGAAAACAGCAGTCAGCAACTAAAAGAAAATGTTAGAGATTCATTTTTAAAAGCAGCAAATAAAACACTTGAGACCTCCATCCCAGCTTGATTATTGGCTTATGGTAAATATAAAACTTTGCTATTGTATTGCTACCTGGTGAAAGCATATAATTTTACCGAACTATGTGTTTATCTATATCAAACTATTTTTTAAACTAGCAAATGTGATATTCGTGAGCAGATGGCCATTACATCAAAGCACATTTACTCCAAGGGCCCAATTCACAGAAGTGGTTTACATGTACCTAAGTGATAAATGTACACTTTCATTGCAAAGCAGAAAACATACTTGTACATATTTCCCTCCAGTTTTGTAAAAGAAGCTTAAAAAAATCACGATAATGGAATGTAGATCATTTACAAGCACATCAAGGTAGAAAACATGGATTGTGAACAATTTTCAGTAAACGAATAAAAAAATGCCTCCTTGTCAGGTGAACTGTGCAGCAAGCGATGCTGAAATGTGACCTGTGTCCTTCCATGGCAAAACACTGAAAGAAAGCCAGAAAAAGAGGCACTTCTGCTCCTACGTGATATGAAGAAAATACGTATTATCACGTTAACAAAGCTGAGGTCTTCTTCCATCGGGGAGAGCATAAATACAAGTTAAGCTTTTCGCAAACAGTTGCTAATATAGTCTGAAACTTTTCTGAAAAATAGAAAGAATCTTCTCTCACTGTAATATGAACAGTCTTTGAAACATTTATTTTTATTTTTTTTTTTAGAAAAGTAACAGTATTACGGCCAGTACCGCATCCTGTATTCACCTTTGCAATTCAGTCTTCATGCAGCCCCTAACTACTTCAGTCTGATCTTTTACGATAAAGTAGGAAAGTAGTCCACCTGGTACTGGGGTAGTGCTGAACTGTAAGATGCCCACTGCATTTTTCATCTGTCCTCTAAATGTTGAACTTTTTCAGAAGATAATTTGACCTTCTTGTTTTTAAAAAAGTGTTAAGCAGGGCCCAATTCCTCACAGATGCATCAGCCTCAGGTGTTTTCTAATATGTTTAAAAGGACTGGCGAGTACCAAACAGGAAAGAAGTCACTAGAAATCATCCTGGAGCCAAAGCCCAGGAAGATGCCAGAAAATGCATTATAAAACCAGGAAAAAAAAATCTTGAAAAGGCATTTAGTCCATAAAATGAAGAATAAAATACAGAAATAGTACAAGAACTAGGAAGTCAGTCAGCTTCCCAGTCTTGCAGTAATGCTGCTGTCGAAATGCTCTGCAGGTATTTGAGCACGATGGCACCGCTGCAGGTCTGAACTCCAGGTATGCAAGTAGAATTCCCTCCCACAGCTACAGTCTAAGATCTCTTAGCTCTCTCATCAAACACACCTGCTTTCGGTCATTTCTAACAGCAAAAGACAACAAATTTTTAAATTTCAGAAAAGAACAGTTCTACAAGGATATGGTTTCTGATTCTGAAATTGCTTTAAAAATAATAATAAAAAAAAAAACAACTCTGAGGCCTAAAATGCATAAAAATGGACAGTTACCATCTGGCATTTTTATTTAAAAAAAAAAAAAACAACAACAAAACTTAGTAATGATCAGCAGACAGTCACCAAGTAGAAGCTGAAAACTGCAGGGGGCCATATTCTGAGCTTTTAGGAACAGCCATCTTCTTACTACCCTCAGTGGAACTACACCAATTTTCTCTAATTTTTGCATCCCAATATTTTTGATAAATAGATGTAAGAAACTGTTGTAAGGTGCTGGATGTTGCTACAGTTGATACGTATTTCGTTAAGAATACACGTGAATTATCTGCTTACACCTCTTAATTCTAAATTGCATAAATATATATTTTTATAACAGATATATATGACCATCTAAATATCTGCTTAAGTAGAAACTCTAGTTGAGCCACTGCCCTGTCTGTTATTTTCCTTTATGTATTTATGACAGCATGTTTTCTCTATTCTCGTACTTTTGCACTTTACCATAAAAATAAAAGAAGCTAAACCACACAAGAAACGTTAAAACTACATGAAAGGTCGGTGTTAAACTGTCAAAGCAAAGAAACTGAGTGTTAGGGTGAAATATCCGTCTTTCACTTACTTTCCTAGTCTTAGGTTCTGCTGAGACTACTACACGATTGAGTTCACTCCCTTACCGGTATATACTGCAATATAAGAGTTAATGTACACTTGGCCAGGACTCCGATTTTCTATGATTTCAGAATTTAAGCCATATTCTAAAAAAAACTAAATTTACATGATGTGCACACCCACATATCTGTACAGTTGTTATCTGAATTAACACAAAGAAATAATGCTTCTTAACCAATAAGAGAGCGATTTATGTGAAATGTTTAATTTCTATCTCTGCAATCAAAAGGATTTTACTTAACTCCTTTAGTTACCATAGGATAGACAGAATACCTTTTCATTCAAGACTACTAATGTTTAGAAGATGAATAGCAGCACACTCAACATATGGTATTGTGCAAGGTCAGAGCAATTCTCTAACTGAAAAGGTTTCTGCTAGAGCTAATTCAGAAGTATACAAAATGAAGAATGTTAATTTCTAAAAACATATAGGTTGTACTACAATTCTCACAGAAATCTGACAAATAAGTAAGCTTCAGAATTTTAAACACAGCAAAAATATTCCTATTGTAATTACTTGCAGAGACAAGTAATATTATTCTACGTCAAATAAAAGCGTGAGATGTTCAGATTCTCCCCCTAAATTATAACAGGTAGATCAACAGACAGGCAGGTTTCAGACAGCGCATCTTTCTGTGATCGAGAAACTCTCAGCAATCTTCTCCAGTTATTCCTGCATCTGCAAGGACACTGCTGGTTTACACGTGTCCTGAAATCACACAAAAATACCAAGAGCAGATATAAGCAGTGATCCTCCTCAACAAAAACTATATCCAAAGCGGAAGAAATTACAGAACGTAATGTCAGCTTTTCCTTTCCTTCTCATTTGTGCATGCCCAGACTCAGGCAAAGGCACGGTAGAAAAGGGGGGAAAGCTTCAAATTCCAGACAACTAAAAATTAGGGGGAGCAGTTTGTGTTTCTTTTCTTCTTATTACGTCTTGCTAATATTTTTTGCCTATAAAATGTGCCTTCTGGATGCCAGAGCTTCCCCATAGATACACTGTCATCTTTGAGCAGTGCTAAAAGCCGTGCATTCTAATCTAAGTGGACATGAGACGCTATATATTGTACATGTGAGTAGCACAGCGCATTGTGTTTGCTTCAGTGAGAATATTTACACTATAAATACGCATCCATTGTTTGAAAAAGCAGACAGAGATCTGAAACATAAGGATGTGGTTAAAAATATAAATATTCTCACATAAAACCTTTCTGTAACCTTACAACGGTGCTTTTGAAGGAATCTGTCTCTATGGGGGTATTCTTTTCTATTCAAAAAGGAATGCGGCATTGAATACATTATTTTGAAAAGGACAAAAAGTAATGATTGTATTTGTTTTTAACAGTCTACAAAACAAAATGTAGTAAACTCTTCAAGGCCCCATTTTAAACCCTCCAAATAAATAAATTAATTCAGAAGAAACACCCAGGTATTGGAGGCCACAATTCAGTAAAGCAACTGAATACTGAAATATTTTTCAATGAAACGTACGCTTCATAGTTTCAACAAATGAAGATGGGTTTAAGTCCAAAATTCTCCACTAAATCAGGGCCAACTCTGGGACTAAACAATAGTGGCACGATGTGACTGTTGACCGTTCTTCAACACTTGTATTTCCACAGCTTCTAATATTTACCCAGCCAACAGGAGACAGCAGCTGCAGAAGTTTTCACAGCCCACACTGTCACCTTGCACAAACCGCACTCTAGGCTGGGGGTGACTTCCACTGCACACAAGAACACAATTCACCTCTTGGCCAAAAAGGTATGGATAGAAAAGGCAATCTATAGCCACGGATCTCCCTCATCACAGAAAAATAAGAGGGAGAGGAAAAAAAAAAACATTTACAGATACGTTTCCAGAATACAGTCACGAGAGTTTTACGAAAGAATCCAAAATCTCACATTGTGAGAGGTTAACATGCCTGCTGGAAGATTTGCGAATTTTCTATATTAGTATATACAAATGTTCATATAAAATTCTGGCACAGATGCTACAAATCTGTGTGTGTGTCTGTATTACAGTGTCACCACAGCGGAAAAATATGGCTTAGTTATGACAATGGCTGAGGAGCAGCACAGACTACCAGACAACCAAATAACCTTACTAGAGTGGTTTGTGTCTTTCATTTCTAATTGCAGCAAAATGGGGGGGCGAAATACTAGAACTGCCTCCCCTCTAATTCCAATGCAATGGGTCTGAAAAGTAGATAAGGTATTGTAACAAGAACAACCCCCGTGCTCCTAGCAGGTTGACTGATAACCCTTAAAGGCATCCCATTAAAAACCAACAAAAAGATTCTTCACCTCCTTCTCTTCTCTCCCCTATCCCCTTAAAATGAATGCTGCAAATTATTAGCCAACGCTGGCAACTGGAGAACGAAGCAGCTTGCGTGCGGGTATATTTTCACAGTGATTCTAATCTGAGAAATTTACTTGCTCTTCCCCTTCTATCTGATAAACTATACATTCAAGCATTCTCATTAGTGTTCGGATCACCAACGAGAGCTGGAGATGAATCAGTCCATCCACCCCTCCTCTCCCTGCTCTGTCGAGATTATTTCATTGAAATGTTCATTTTCATCCCTGCTGGCAACATTAGAATGGAAGTATTTAACCTGTTTCCATTACTTATACAAATTACCATTATGGGGTAGGACAGATGTTAGAATCATGCCACATAACTGACTTCCATACATTCTTTACGGGGAGGATAAGAAGAGGGAAAGCTGTTAGATCATATTATCCAGTCTCAATAATGTTCTCTCAGCTACCAGATTCATTAACTTCCAACATCAACGTTTCACTTTCTTTCTGCGTGAAAATGCTCCGTCTCCTTGAGCTCATTTAATTTGGAGCAGGAAATCTTTGTCAGAAATAATTTTTTGATCAGGTGCTCTAACTAAGGGGTGAAGGGGGGCTGGGGAAAGAATAAAGAAAAGCGGGGGGAAAACCCAACACCTTGTCGAAAATGTTATTTCTCTAACATGGATGATGAAAGAGAAGTCAGTTAAGATGCTGGTACTCAAAGATGGCTGTCACTTCAGATAGGGGATGGCACGACTCACCTAGACAGGTGACGCTTTGGTGGAGCAAAGGCTTGCTGCATTATTGAGAGCACCAGAGATCAGGATGACAAAGACTGTAGGCCCAGGGTGCCTGGGGCTCCTAGAGAAGTGACTTCAGCAGGCACATGGATTTCAGCCTCCATTTGCACCACTAACTAATAGTGAAGTACAAAACAAAAGTTCGGTGATTAAAAGGCAAGCACACAGGTACAGAAGGCAAATACTGCAGTCATCATCAGCAGTAACTTTCTATTCATTTTCAAAGAGCAGGGTAAAAGCTCGTAGTGTTTAACTAAAAAAAAAAATGGTTTTATTACAAATTACTTATTCAAAAGGCTTTCCTGTTCAACTCCCTATTTTCCTGCTGAATTATCTTCCTGCCCGCCCCTTTAATGCTTGCTTAAGGCTTTGTGATTTTGCCATCCCAGAATATATCCCTGCGCTCCGACT